>NC_137606.1:28719381-28964381 GCF_963280865.1 Gymnoscopelus braueri
TGGAAACCTCATCACAGAGATGCTAAACAGAACCCAATTCTAATCACAGGAATTATTGACTATGGCAAACAAACAGATGAAGTGAATTAGCTGGATGACGAAGCCAAGTTAAGTACATGCGGCAGACAATAAATATTGGATTAACGATGGAGTCCAATGTGTCTTCTAGTGCAATCAGTGAAAAGGTTAATTGAAGCCACGCCATAAAAGCGAAATGCTTAATAACACTCCAGGAGCCTATTCCGACTTAACTTCAAAATATTTTGCCCAGCTACTCCTCTTCAGTGAAACACACGATTGTGTAATATGGAATATACTGAGAGGCCGTTTCCACTGACTAACTAAATTCAACGGAAAACAAACCGCTTGATGGTGAGCCCAGCCTCAAAAACATGCCTTGAGTCCTCTATGCTCTATGGCTGCCCACAATATTCTAACTGAACCGCAGGGACACACAACTCCATCAAACAAGAGGAACAAAACAAAAAAATCACCATAACACAGTGTGCCTGTTCATGCTGTGTATTGTAGAATATGTCCTCAGCTGAGAGAGCAGAAGATTTGTCAGTGCCTGTGTGTGTCCATGTCCGTGTGTGTGTGTGTGTGTGTGTGTGTGTGTGTGTGTGTGTGTGTGTGTGTGTGTGTGTGTGTGTGTGTGTGTGAGTGTGAGTGTGTGTGTGTGTGTGTGTGTGTGTGTGTGTGTGTGTGTGCATGCGCGCGTGTGTGTGTGTGTGTGTGTGTGTGTGTGTGTGTGTGTGTGTGTGTGTGTGTGTGTGTGTGTGTGTGTGTGTGTGTGTGCGCGCGTGCGTACATGTGCATCTTACAGTAGGTGCTGTCACTGCGTTATACAGCATTTCTACGATAAGAAATTAAAATGGATAATCATTAGTTTTCATTACAGTAAAACTGGCTAGTTATACATTAATGCATTTTGGCAGAAAATTATAACAATCCCACTAATTGGTGGGATTATTGAGTTTTACAAGGTGAGGGATAGCTCTGAAGGCATATGTTTTGACCCCTGACAGTCTGATGGAGCCTTAGGGTGGATTCAGACTGGGTCCGATTGATTCGAACCGTTCCCGAGTACGATTGGCCTCTCCCAGCTGGCCAGCATTCACAT
Source organism: Gymnoscopelus braueri (assembly GCF_963280865.1). Taxonomy (NCBI): domain Eukaryota; kingdom Metazoa; phylum Chordata; class Actinopteri; order Myctophiformes; family Myctophidae; genus Gymnoscopelus; species Gymnoscopelus braueri. The sequence goes on from NC_137606.1 coordinate 28,720,505, forward strand.
TGGCCAAAATTCTTCCGTACTCGAGTACACTTCATTCAACAGTAATGGTAAATATGTGCCTCATGGGGGCGCTGTTGACTATGGGGCTTTGGAGATAGAGAATGTCATTCACAGAAGAAGAGTCACTTGTCAGAGTTTAAAGTGAATAATAAAGTTTGACTGTGTTCCTGACGTTGTCTTGAGTTATAATAATGACAGAACAACAATACACAACCAAAGCAGTGTGTGCATTGGTCTTTGAAACCTCAAAATGTAACGTTGTCTCTCGCGTCTCTGTTATTATCAATATGATAGTCACGTCACTGATGCATCCTTGGTATTTTAGCAGTGACGTCACGGACTTTGGTATATTTACTCGCGCTACTCAAACACTAGCGGGATTATTATTTCTTGTCAACATTCAAGTAGAACTACGAGAAGGTATAACCCAGCTAAAATAATGCGTCATTATAAAGATATATAAATGATATATGATTAGCAGTCCACTTCCTCCTGTCGGTACGGATGGATTCACATTGCAGCGTACCGTACCCGAGGACGCATCAATCGCACCCAAGACTACCTTGGTCCAGGGTACGGTACGGTGATCCGTTTTGGGGAACGGTACGCTACATTCACACTATCACAACATCTGCCATGTGGTCCGGGGTGCGCACCCGGGACCATAGTCCGAATCCGCCCCTTAGTATTGTTCTGTGCTGGGATATGTGGTGCTGTGTGGTCTCGTTGGCAGAGAGAAATGCATGTTCCCACACAGCAAGCCTGGAGTCTCCCCAGCCCTCCAGATTCCCACTACTTACTGAAGGACCCTATGCGCACACGCACGCATGTACACGCACACACACACACACACACGCACGCACACGCACGCACGCACGCACGCACGCACGCATGCACGCACGCACGCACTCACTCACTCACTCACTCACTCACTCACTCACACACTCACACACTCACACACTCACACACTCACACACACACACACACACACACACACACACACACACACACACACACACACACATGACTGTGGCCAAAATTGCTGAGATGAGCCGCTGTCTGCTGTGTAGATAGACAAACAACCTGATCTCCTCTGGTGCTTCCATCCAGCAGACCAGGGTAGACCAGCCAACCTATGACAGCAGCTGCAGCTTGTCTGCGTGCGTCTGGATTCACTCAGGATCTGGCTGTGCTGCATCTGGCAGGAACCCAGCTCTGGAGCCACCTTACCATCAGAGGCAAGGCCCATGGAATATTGATGAGAGGCCAGTGTGGACAGCAGCTCTCCAGGGGCAAGGGACCGCTAATGGAACCTTTAGTCACATCCTCACTTGCACCTGGATGTCTCGTCCTGATTGAAAGGATCCCGCCCTCATAACAGCCTATCCTCATTTCGCCTCTTCTCCTGCTTGTCCACACACAGTGGACTGCTTTAGAATGTCAACCTCTTCTCCTGCTTGTCCACACACAGTGGACTGCTTTAGAATGTCAACCTCTTCTCCTGCTTGTCCACACACAGTGGACTGCTTTAGAATGTCAACCTCTTCTCCTGCTTGTCCACACACAGTGGACTGCTTTAGAATATCAACCTCTTCTCCTGCTTGTCCACACACAGTGGACTGCTTTAGAATGTCAACCACACCTTGTCGCCATGTGTCACACAGAGATTGCTCCATGCCAGACCCTGTTTTCCGTGGTTCAGTCTCGGGACCGCAGCAGACTTTCAGTAAATCCACTACAACCAAAGGAGTCTCGTGAGTAACTAAAGGGTCAGTTGTAGGGGTGTGCCGATATATCGTCCCGCGATATATCGCGATACGTTTTCGTGACGATATGTATCGTTTTGGGGGGAAAAAATATCGTTTTCAATTTTTTTTTTTTTTTTTTTTTTACAATAATAATAATCAGGCATGCAAACAGCCCCGAGGTGAAAAGGGTGACAACATGTTGTTGTTTTTTCGGGTCAGGTGTACATAAATATACATAAACGTCATTGAAACACAGTTTCCTGGCAGGATGAGTGCTTGTGTAGTTTCTAGCTCGGACCTTAAGGTAATTGGCTTTAGTTAGCTTTTATGTAGGCTACACAGTATATTCCTACGATCACTGAATTGCAATAGCTGCTCAAAAAAGAAAAACTGAATCCTATTCAACCATATTCATAACGTCGTGGTTATTGAAAGGCAGTTATTTCATAATTGAAAAGGATGCAATTTAAACAATATTTTTTCATACATCAAGACGTTGAACATCTGTTACAGGTAATGGTTGGGCTGGCAAGGATATTTAAATATCCATATGACATCCTTCTGTAGTGCTATATTCTAATACTTTATGATGGTGCCATAATTGTTCCGCCACTGAAAAATAGCAGGCAAGAACAACCTGAAATAATGGAAAAGGCATGCCACGTTACACATTGATCCCGACTCGCACATAAACGAATGCTGTAGGTCAATTTTTACCAGACTTGATTGAGTAGAGAGCCAACCATCCATGTAGTGCATATGACTGTGTCTATGCAAAACTTACTTTAATGAATTTCCAATTCCCCCAGCTTTAAAATAAATGCATCTGAAATGGCTAAAGGAAGGTTTACCGAGATAAATCACAAGGTTGCCAGTCACGGCAGTGGTTTTGATGAATTTCTTCATCAACGACTTGTCACGGAATGTGGCAGAACTCTATTTGACCTCTGACCTTCTCGTATTTAATACCTTGTTTTACAGCAGCAACATGACCAGATAAGGCCTTTCACTTGAACTCCTGTGGGAGAAAATGTTATAATTTTCAGTGAGTAAACTCTTCCTGTAATCCATGATGAAGCTGAGAGAAAAACAGCAAAGCAAAATGTTATTATTACTGAATACTGACTCTCTTAGCCAAACCATTATGAAACCTTGCCATTGGTGCTGTGCGCTATTGGTGCTTCTTGCAGTAAGCTATTAACCATTGTAATTACTTCTGTAGTGATATGCAGCGGAATGGAAGGAGATGCATATTCAAGCAGATAGGCGAGAATAAGTTATTAAAAAGGGTGGGAAAGAAATAGGGGTCTTTTGATTGTCTCTGATTGGCCAGCACTGAGCGCTTTTTAATTCCAGATGTAATCTTTTTCCATTAGAATGAAACGTAGCCTAAAGATGCCTGGCTCAATTTGAAAAAAGTAGCAAAATTACAGTAAATCCCCTGGCTCCAAATGAAACCATTTGGACATATTTCAGTGGGAGATTCTCTTCCGGTTTCCAGCCCTTCAGTGGATTCAAATTATTCACATTTTAAGACCAACTGGTGCATTTCCACATTCATCTTATCATGAAGATGTAGGGGAATGAGTGTGGCAGATAGGCATGTTGACATGCCTTTAGTTAAACCCTATACTTCATTGACTGGAGTACCCCATGGGGTCTATACTAGGTCCCCTACTTTTTCACAGATCTCTCCAAAAATAGCTGATCTACAAACTCACAGTATATTATGTGTTCATGTGGTTAAGCCCACGGGCATGCTCTGCCTCGCTTAAATGGTCATGCAGAAATGACTATGGTGCGGGTGTACCATGTACAGAAATCTCTTTCCCTCAGCCCTTCAAGGAATCATGGCAGTCCATTAGTTTGAGAGCAGACCTATAGAACCATCTGGAAAGAACCATTTCCCTCACAGAATTGATTGAATACTTTATTAGCAGTTTGCAAAAAAAAGCACAGGAAAGTACAGTTCAATACAAGGTCTGCTAAGAGGATTTTAAACCCAAGAAAGCCTATGGTTTGTTTCCATTGGGGTCCTTTGTACTCAATTCATCGAAACATTTAATGACAGACAAATATGCAATACTATGCAAAACATCATATAAATAGTTAGAAATCAAAAAGAAAAATATGTACAGTAAACAGGGGTGGGCATTGACTTTTTACAGGGGCCAGTTTTGAATTGCAGCCACCTGTACAGTAAGTGCTCTTTTAGAGCGGTTTTGAAGGAGAGTAGGGATTTACACTCCTTTACGACTGTTGGTAGGGCGTTCCACATTTTTGTGGCATAGCAGGAGAATGAGCCAAATCTGGGTTGTACGTGATTAGTGGAGCTCCCTCTGATGTTGTGATTGTGGACGCCATATCTTGTAGACCAGGCCCATTGCAAGTTGCTGTCCTCTACCCTGAGCCATCCCACCCTACAAAGTGAGCAGGGTTTAAATGAGTTGTAGATGTAAGGCCAAGCAGTAGCCTGACCATTTTGTTTTGGGATGTCTGGAGCCCTGTTTTTAAGGCCGTCGTGGTGCTATGGTGCCATGAGGTGCATGCATAGTCGAAGTGACTTTGGATGAGTGCTCCTGTTACCGAGTTCTCAATGTATTCTTACTGACCAGAGAGGAGATCCTGTACAAAAATCGTGTTCTTTGGTTGACTTTTTTTGATTACTTTAGTTGCCATTTTATCACTGGAAAGACTTGCCTCTAAAATGGAACCCAGGCAGGTAATTTCATCTTTTCTTGTGACAACATTGTCACCCACTACCACTACTAGAAGGGAGACCCAGTGCATAGGCCTACTGTATATAGGATTTCTCGATTTCTCTGGCTACGAACCTGAGCCCATGGCGGGGCGAGCTGGCTGTGCATGGGTGGTTCTAGAGTAGTGGTGCTTACTAGAGTGGTGTTGAAGGAAGAGGGATTAATCTTGGTCCACTTGGGCAGTGGGGCTCTGCGATGGAGGCAGCCAGCATTCCACTTAGCCAGATAAGGCTGTCAGAAACGGGCTCTGAACCACCTCAGCAAGCTTCAGCACACAGCAGATGTTAACACAAGTACAGTACCGTGACACATACGGTATGCACAAATGGGAAGGCGAGAGTATACTGTATGTAACCACTTGTATTCCTGCTCTCCCACTTGGGAAACCAAACATCGACACAGTACCGCTCTTCCAAAGGGAGATATTATGCTAATCAGCTTCATGCAGGGATACTCTGCATTGTGCACATTTGATCAAAGTTTTTAAAAAAAATTATATTGTGCGAGTCTTTCTCTCAGTGCAGTTGTTTTGCAAATTCTTGTTAAAATATGCATGTAGAAATTCAAGTATATGATCCTGATTATACGAGTGTGGGTCCTCACTTGCTCATATTTCTGGCAGAGAGTTGAAAATAGAGCACGGAACAAATTGTTATGCACGACGTGTAATGACAATAAACGGTACAGGCAATGTAGACGGGCAAATTAAATGGCTTACAAATGGGTGGGATCAGAGCCAGTGTTAATTTTGACATTTTGACAGCAAATTCTGATTTAATCTTAGTCTTTTGAATAACACACCATTTAGTTTTAGTCCTATTTTAGTCATCTGAAATTGTTTAGTCTTAGTCTAGCCTTGGTCGACTATATATCAAAATCTTAGTCTTTTATCTTTTAGTCTTTAGTCTTAGTCAACAAAATTAACACTGATCAGAGAAAACAACAAACAGCAAACAACTGGGTGAAGGGAAGTGAGAATAGTGTGAAAACAAGGAGGAGATCGGTCCTCTGTAGAGATATGAGATACAGTATGAGAAGAGCAATGAAGCCTCAGAGAGATACCGTTATGATGCAGGGTATTGGATATTTCTATTGGGTATAGGTAATCGCTTACCTACCCAAAAGAGAGAGAGAGAGAGAGACACACACACACACACACACACACACACACACACACACACACACACACACACACACACACACACACACACACACACACACACACACACACACACACACACTCCCAGTCCCTGTCAACTGTAAGACGACTGGGCATGGGATTGAAATGCATCAGAGACAGGTAGGAAATGAGAGGAGCAAAGGGCAGAGTAAGAGGGAGGCAGAGCAGAAATTGTGCCTGGCTGCCTCTGTGCTTGAACCAAGTAGGAGGAATGTGGAATAATAATATTGTGTGCGTGCGTGGTTGTGTGTGAGTGAATGGAATATTTTCAGCCGCAAGAATTTCTAGGCGATAGCGTACAGTAGATTTCTATAATGAGGACCTATCCTGTTGGATTGGTTGTTGGACCACCCTGCAGGATTTCTTCACACTGCTGTGCTACGAACATGATGGGGAGATAGATACATGGGCAGAATGAGATCCATCTGCAGGATAAACACCTCTGAGGCAATGCTGAGAGTTCTCATCAATGAGGAAAGAGATATGTTCTTCCCTGACTCTCTGACAGCATGCCGAGGCAAGGCCCATCATAGTGCTGACGTGTGAATCTCATAGCCTCAGCATGTCGCTACAGATTATGCATTTGCACAGGATTAGACAGGCAGCTCAGGGGTTAAAATAAGTAGTCAGTTAGAAGACAAGGACAGGATTAAAAGTGAAAGTAGAAGGATTGTGAAACACCTGAACTCTTGATTGTTACTACAGTATATAGACACTTTGTTTCACAGCAGAGGCACACACTAGAGATGAGAAGCCAACAAATGAGCATTGTCAATTTCAGATATTCAGAATCAATATGTAGCCTATTGATGAAATGTGTATTTATGACAACAATAAACAATAACAACAATAGACCTCATTGATGGGCACATTAGAAATGAGTATACAGTATATGCGATCGACAAGTAGCAATGGATATAACAGCCTGATGTTTATCCCTTCATCCTATTTTCTTCAGGCTGTTTAATGTTTGCACAGAAGCGCACTATATTCTATAATTGTCTATACTGTGTTGTAGACATAACATTATGGCAAATATTAGGTTACTATATTTACATTGGAATTAATTTATGTAAATTCCAAATGTATTAAACAAATGGGCTATCAAAGTGAACAAATACAAACCACAGTTGAAGATGTGATTGGAATCAGTGTACACTGTAGAGAGTCCTCCTCTGGAGACTTCCTCGCATGCCAGGGGCTTGGACATTCTGGCATGTTGATTCTAACGGGTGTCATATTGGAATATTAATGAGAGCTTGATTCTACAGGCATAATTAATAGGTCCTGGAATGCTAAATGAGGGTAAAGATAGAGCCAAGTTTGAGTTACTATGAAACTTTAACATCCTTAAACTACTCTTTAAGGATGTTTTTTGGGGAGGTGAGAAAAATACTTAAGAGAGATTTTTCTGAGGATTTAAACCACACTTAGGACGTGTGAAAGGGGACAACAGCTATGAATCATACTGTGAACATTCATCAATTAAGAATCCCGTACTAGTACAGTAATAATGGAAGTGGGCCCAAAGAAAAACGTTGACCCTTGTAAGCGGACATTTGCAGAATAGAGAACCATCTCCAGTGTCTCAAGGCGGGTTGAAATAAGACTAGGATTGGAATAAGAGCAACCAAGCTACCAAATCCTGAATCTAACTTGCCTCAGTGCACACATCTACACCTTTATTAAAGGGAATTACCCAATTTAGGCTATAAGCTCCCTTCATGTCCTTATCACCGCAGCCAGCATCTTGAGCACATCTGGTGAGAGCGTAAGGAGGCTATACACCTCAAGGCTCATCATTACGACCGTGCATACACAGATTGGCTCATTTAATCAGATTTCCCTCTCTCCTCTACACATGTTCGCATCCTTTTCTTCTCCACCATTATCTCCATCACCCTCCCCTATCCAGCTTCTCTCGTCTGAGGAATGCTAACAAGGATGTTCTGTGGATGGACTACCCTACCTGAAAGATGCCATAATCACATGACGGGGAAAAAACATCAGGGACACTTAAAAATGTACAGAGAGCTAATGGCTAGAGTTTTCAAATGGGCTCAACATCAAAAACATGGGTCTCTGAAGCTGAATGCACTACTCAGTTCTTGAGAAAAGAGATATTTACATGTAGATATGTAATAATAGAATTGAAATGGCCCAGCTTCTGACCACTATAATTATCTGCTCTGACTAACTAAGAGTGAGCCATTTAGTGGGAGGGAGAATACAGGATGGAGGGTTTTTAGACGTTTCTCTTATCCATCAGAGAGACAGCCATAGAGAGGGTTCAAGCTGTGTGTGTGTGCGTGTGTGTGTGTGTGTGTGTGTGTGTGTGTGTGTGTGTGTGTGTGTGTGTGTGTGTGTGTGTGTGTGTGTGTGTGTGTGTGTGTGTGTGTGTGTGTGTGTGTGTGTGTGTGTGTGTGTGTGTGTGTGCGCGCGCGCATGTGTCACGTGCATGTGCGTGTGTGCGTGCCTGCTCGCATGCGTGCGTGTTGGGCATTTGTCCTGTGTATGCTTTTAACGGTGTTGTTAACCCATAAACCCCCTCAATGGTAACAGAGTGTTGAGGTCATGTGGTATTCCTCAAAACATATGTTTGAATGATCATTTCCAAGCTGTGTTACATAGACACAGCTGGGTACGGCTGTAAAAACACTGGTATGTCCGCAATGGTACTCACTGGAAGCTTTCGGTCTTAACGCTTAATGCTTAATGTTTTGTGTAAAGCAAGTTGAATTGCCTTGTTATTGAAATGTGCTACACAAATAACCTTGCCTTGCTTTCAAAAAGCAGAGGGGCCATGTCCTCCCTGTCCCAGAATCGTTATCAACTTTAGCATGATAAAGCTCATGTTAGGACATGCCATCATAAGTGATGAGTAGGCTAAGATATACACATACTATATCACTGTATAGACCAATGTAAAAGGATGAAGGAAAGCTCTCCCACTGCAGAAAGAATGTCTGAAGAAATGTTTTAACAGTGACATTTAAGTGTGTGCCCACATGTGTGAAACTAATGCTTCGCTCACAAACTGCACACCTACTGTAGTCATTTAATATCCATAGCTAAAGATTGCACAGGGAAGCCACACTGTCATTAGAGCTCTGAAGGTGCGTTCACACAGGAGACAAAAATATCTTTTGCGTTGCTTCATACGCAAAGAGACCTTCGCTCAAGTTGCGATATTTCAATGTGAGCGAAGACCAGGAAGACAGGAATTTCACGTCATCCGGTTCACCTCATTTGCTCATTACAGCTACTTCAGCATTCTTGAGCCATGAGCCTACCTCATTTGTATCTCTTGATAAAACCGCAACATTTTCATGTCATGACTAGTGCATACTGTATGGTTTCTAAATGTTGATTCTAACGGGTGTCATATTGGCATATTAATGAGAGCTTGATTCTACAGGCGTAAATCACTATAACTGTGTATATACAGAAACATATCTTCTGAAATGGAAGCTTTCCATTTAGAAGATATTTTTTGGTATATCTAATGTTTATCATTAACTGCAGCAGACAGTCAACCACCAGCTTCTCCAGGACACCCTTTCTAACCTTGGTATCACAGGGAATGCACTCAAGTGGCTGTTCTCCAGTGGTGGAAAAAGTACTCAAATTCTTTACTTAAGTAAAAGTACCAATACTGCAAATAAAAATACTCTGTTACAAGTAAAAGTCCAGAATTCAAAATTTACTTGAGTAAAAGTACAAAAGTATTGGCATCAAAATGTACTTAAAGTGTCAAAAGTAAAAGTACTAAATATTTGAAAATAGCAGATCTACAAGCTCACAACGCGTCGCGATGCGACGCGTTGTGTGCTTGTAGATCGGCTATTTTCAAATAGCCTAGGTATAAAATAGGGCTAAAGTGGTTAATGTATGCGTCATAATATCATCATTTATATCTGAAAAGTAACTAGTAACTAAAGTTTTTAAATAATTGTAGTGGAGTAAAAGTACAATATTTGCCTCTGAGATGTAGTGGAGTAGAAGTAAAAGCACAGAGAATTGGAAATACTCAAGTAAAGTACAAATACCTCAACATTGTACTTAAGTACAGTACTTGAGTAAATGTACTTAGTTACTTTCCACCACTGCTGTTCTCCTACTACAGTAGGTTTCGTGGGAGAGGTTCACTTTCATCACCCCATCCCTTCTTGACCGGAGTACACCAGACCAGAGGTCCGTTCTTCGTCACCTCCTCTTCTCCCTCTACACCAGACCTCTTGGCTCTGTCATCTCCGTTAACAAGTACTGCTTTTCAGCAGCTGTTTGTTTTTTTCCTTCCTCTCTCTGCCACACAGAGTGTGCATCTCTGCATGCCTGGCTGACATCTCATAGTGGATGTCTTCCCACGAACTCAAGCTCAACATAGAAAACAGTGATCTTCTTCTGTGGGAAGTCTTGCCCCCAGCGGGATCTTTTTGTTTCCATCGACAACACCCTGGTGACACCAGCTCAAGCTGCCAAGAACCTGGGAGTGTGGCATAGCAACCCGTCCCCACTATCCTGTTTGACGCTCCAGGCGCTTCTAGACTCTATAAAGTGTAAATGGATTGTTAAACTCTTAAAGTACACTTTAATATCTAATGGGAATTAGATATGCACTTTACTGTACATAATTAAATGTGTCACAAGCAGGTTTTGGAAATATAAGAGGTTGATGTTATAATGGCCCAGTGAATATTAACCCATTAAGTCATTTTTAGATTTGAGCTAAAAAGCATTATTTTACACTTTGGGCTATTCAAAAATAGCAGATCTACAAGCTCGTAGCGCCGCGCTACGAGCTTGTAGATCTGCTATTTTTGAAAAATCGTGAAAATGTGTGAAAATCTTTGAATATATATATATTTCTAAAGCGGCCAAATTTCTGCGGCCAAATACATATAATTCTGGGGGTCCTTGACATGAAAAAGATTGAGCACCACTGATATAGAAACATACGTTTTTCAGAAAACTGTTGAGATTTAGGAGACGTGTAGAATCGGCTTCAGGTCTTAATGGGTTAATACTGTAGCTACAAACATCACCAGTCAACAACTTCAACTGGAATCAAATAGGGCAACCTATAGAATAGTGTTTGCATTTTTTAAAGCATGCCTACCCTATCAAATTCGTTTCAGAATAAATATAAATGTTGTTGGAACAGTGTAAGTTAATGATGGATTCGGGATGCACACCTGTTCTATTTGTATATAGGGATCTACACGCATATTGATGTGTCCCAGTTCTGTCAGTGCCACTAGCTGTTTCTTGCCTGTGGCCCATCTACCTTCAACCCATGTACTCTAAATATGTAAACTGTCATTATTATAGCACTGACGTGTGCAGAGTGCTTGGAGGTAGAGTAAGAAAGTAGGTGACAGTTTGAAAATGGAGAGAGAAAATAAAAGGTTCAGATGACTATGTTAAGCAATGTGTGTATGTGTGCGTGCTTGGTACACTAGTTTAACTACGTGACTATAATCCCTCACATGGATAGTAAAAACGAACTAAATCAATCTTAATCTTTAAGGAGTAGTTCACCCAAAAAAAATACATATTTTCTATCAATTACACACCCCATGAGTCCATGGAGATTTATTTAGTTTTTGTCGCATTCCTAAGCCAATAATTTGATGACCGGCGGAGACTCACTGAGTCTCCTATTGTCCGATGACCCTGTCATGTTTCAGTGTTTCAGGGCTAGGCTTAGGGTTATAAATGGCAAAAGAAAAGGTGAAAATTGCATTTTTACAGGTACAAATATGTGTGTGCGTGTGCGTGTGCGTGCGCGTGTGTGTGTGCGTGTGCGTGTGCGTGCGTGACTGTAACTTAGTATAGACCAGCAGAACTCCCTGCTGGAACTTGTTTGTGATTGGATCTGCTCTCACAGCGTGAACTTTGTTTTCTCTTATCATCTTTATCTCTCTTGGGTTCCGTGTCGGCTCACACCTCCCGTTCTGTAAAAATAACTAATGAACTTGACTCCTGATGAACTGATGAACTCTGAAGAAAATTCCCATTATCCCTTTCAGGCTTTCACATATACAATGGTATGGGATGTAGAGATCATTGTGTTCATTCTGCCGTTAGTACAATGCATGCAACAATGCAGCTGTGAGTAGCAAAGAGCCTTGACGTCATGGACATTAAGGGATTCCAATTCCAACAGACTGTAATCGGAAAAGGCCTAGAAATAGTCATTTTAGGGGGCACGGTGGCGCAGTCGGTAGCGCTGTCGCCTCACAGCTAGAAGGTCCTGGGTTCAATTCCCGCCGGGGACGCTGTGGGCGCTGGGGGCGTGTTCTCTCCTCCGCGTCATCAGTGCCCATACCCTAGGTGGGGTTGGTGAAAGGGCCTTTCTGTGTGGAGTTTGTATGTTCTCCCCGTGTCTCCTAGGGTAGTTAATACCCTCACAAAAACATGCAGTAATCCTGGTCACTATACTGCCTCCCCCTGGTCAGCCAGGGCGCCTGATGGAGGGGAAAGGAACTGGTTGGAATAACGTGTTCCTTCCACGCGCTATGTCTAATCAGGGAACCTCCCCCCTGTCAGGTGATAAGAAGCGGCCTGCTTGCTCCTCATGCATTGAAGGAGGCATGAGCTTCAGCTTGGGCTCTCCCTAGGCTGGCAGAGGGAGAGTAGCGCCCAGGATTACATAGGCAATTGGCACTGGGTGAAAAAATATGGGTTACAAAATCGTGGGATAAACATTATAAGAAAAAAAAGAAAAGAAATAGTCATTTTAAAGTGCAGTATACAGTAAAATCCTTAGTGTTAACCTTATTTGTAAACTCTCCGAGTTAAATGAACACATGATTTACTGTGTATCCATTTGTCTCTGTGCACGTCTTTGCTGGTGTTGTCCATTAACTTATACCAAATTGCTTTTGACTGTCCCTGTATGGCACTTGGTTCCGGTCTTTTTAGCCGCAGCTCCGTAGGGATCCTTCCCATAACTGATGTCTTTCAGGTTTAATTCTGTTTGGATGAGCAAAGCGTGTCTCAGCAGCCATGTCAGCCTGATTGGTGAGGGGGACTGCAAAGAAAGGAGCTGATGGAAGCAATAGATAACGGATAATTAACCAAGCCACTCTTTAATTCTAATATCAAACAACATACTGAGCTGCAGAATGCAGAGCAGGCTATCAGCTCTGCCCCCTGCTCTGTATCTCACAGGCCAGCCTTTAATGGAGAAATGTAAGACCTGATCTCCCACCAAGGACAAGATTGTAATTTGATTCATGTACTGTAACAATATTGCTGATGTGTGTGTGTGTGTGTGTGTGTGTGTGTGTGTGTGTGTGTGTGCGTGTGCGTGTGTGCGTGCGTGCGTGCGTGCGTGCGTGCGTGCGTGCGTGCGTGCGTGCGTGCGTGCGTGCGTGCGTGCGTGCGTGCGTGTGTGCGTGCTTGCGTGCGTGCGTGAGAGATTCATTTTAACGAAGCTAACACATCCTTAATTAAGTGGTTTATGTGGTGGGTCAGAATGGCGAGATGGTGTCCACATTTTCAATTGAAAATATGTCATTTTTGTTGACCAACATGTCGCAACTCACAAGAAAACTCACAAGAAATAAAGCTTAAAGGGATTGTTGGCAACATTAAGCCTAAATTTGAAAAATATCTATATATATTTTGCATTTTTTCCCCTCTATCAGCCACTATATAATGATGCTGGGGTGTTTTCCTGCATTGAAACACAGTCCTCTTTCTGAAATCGTATTTTCCCTACTGTTTATGTTTGTAGCGGGCCGTAAATTAACGCACGCATGTGCGCATCCGTGCGCGTCCGTGTCCGTGTGAACTTTTTACTTTCGGTTTGAAAACGCTCTCAAACTTCGTTTTTGAGGCACATAATTTACTTTTCAGATAGCGTTTGGATAGAATTTAGTTGTTTAACTTCATATATGTGGTCAATTTGTCATGAAAGAGCCTATTTAAAAATAAAAATTCAGAGAACCGGCAGGGGCGGGCAGTTCCGCGAATTGTATCCGAATAAAGTAACCTATATTCGGCATGGCCCGTTTAGAAGTCCCCTTAACTCTATGGAAGTCCTCCCTACGTCACCCCCTGGTGGTCGGGGAAACGAACTGCTGGAGTTTTTTTCTTTGTTTATCTCTGAATCGCCTACAATCCCTTTAAATTAAGTGTAATTGACCATATTCACACATCAGCCATTTTGCTCTCTCATCATACTCAGGGAGTGGGAAACCGCCGGCATTAAAAACATTTAATTCTGATTTAAGTTTGAATAGAGGAGAGGAGAGATACCAAAGCCTGTGGTGTTTTAGTTCTGCTTCATCACATAGAAGTTTGTGTTGACACTGTGGTGAACAAAGAGCAAACGGAGGACAGCGACGATTCTGTTATATGGTGTGATGTTGTCAGGCACAACGCCATTCTGACATGGATACTTGAGCTTGATAAGGAGGAATGAACAGAGCAAGTGAGGATGCAAAAGGAACCATTCAAAATGCAAACAAAATTGAGATAATTAATTGTATTAGCCGGACTTTCCCAGGGGACCAGAGATGAAGCCAAACACTTACAGATGTGTCAACAGACAGCGTGACACAGGGAGGAGATACAGTACGTTGGTTTATTACTCAGCCTTACATGGGTCCTTAAACAGACATCCACAGTGCTGAGGGATTTTGAATCAATTTACCAATCTGTAATCTAAATACTATGTCAAATGAAACCAATACATGCATGTTTTGAAGAAGGAAAGACAGCACCAGAAGGTCATTTTTGAGTTTACATAAGAGCAGAACAGGCAACAATGTCCTATTCTGATTTACACACGGTGAGACTGTGTGTGGCCTTGTAGAACTGAAGGACATGTGTTCAGCTCGCTAAGAACAAATGTGATGGTGACAGCACAAGGTGAAATAGGGGTCTTGGTGGTGAAATCATGAGGCCTATACCTCTATATCCAGGAATTGAATTTATTAATGCTTCAATCTTCGCACCAAAGTCACAGATTATGTAGCCGTTTTCATTTGGCCGTGGCCCGTGACTTATTTTAAGCTTCAGTAGAAATTAATTTGGCTTTACTCTCCCTGATGCCCTCCTCCACTGCTCTGTGACTCGGGGTAGAGGGGGGCCGGGGGGTAAGAGGAAAGCAGAGGGGGCATGTAGCCCCAGAGTGGAAGGGTCATGAAATGATTTTGTGCAGTAATTACAAAACAGGACTCTTTTTTCTCCACAGTTGGGAAACAACAGACATGAATTTGAAGACTGTGCATTACAGGATGAGAACACTATGGAAGACAATGCGACCCTGCTCCGCATTAGAATGTATGTGAGTGAATGGCCACGCCTGTTGAAAATACAACATGTAGAGCCGTCCCTTCAGCAGCCCTGATTACTTCTATCTGCATGGATATCTTGCTCTTGTATTGATTTTTACTTAGCAACAAATAGCCCTGCTGCTGTGAAGAAGTATGACCAAACCTGTGGAAAACAACGGATTTGTCATTCCAGGCAGTGCTAAAGCCTTAACCAGGGCATTTCATTCTGAAGGTGAGGGAGTGGGGCAGTATGGCGTTAATTGTTGACAAGTAATTGCGCACGTTCCAGCTTTTTCCGTGATGAATCAAAGCTGAAATACAACCCTGAATCACCTCAGCCAAAGCTAGTCTCTCGAGACTGACTGTTGGCTCACATACATTTTCAAATGCTTCCTCCAACGGAAGCGTACGTCTTTGCAGTCGCGTACATTTGTCCTGTAAATCAAATTGGTCAAAACATATACTTATATAGCTTGCTGCTCGGCAGAAATGGAAATTAAAAATATATATTTAAAATATTTGTTAATATATTTTCGCAAATGGAAATGACAGATGACAGCTTTTGTTTGCGGCTTTCAGAAGGCGTAGTTACTTATGGACTAGTAGCATTTGAAGATTATGGAATAGTTGACTTGAATAAGAGACTACGCCAAACCCAACTATGAACACTAACTGGCAGGGATAAGATCATTATCTAACACTGAGCAAAATAAAGGATTGTGCCATGCCATTGAGTCATTCTGGACAAGTGATCCATGCAGATTAAAGGAGAGAGTAGTGGTTAGAGTAAATCTAAGCACCATAAGTTAAACTTCTTCCATTCATTCAACCTTGATTTAAAATTCTCAGAGAGATCATTGAGGGAGACCCTCATTTACAATGATGGGGAGATTACACATATAAATAACATAAGAACAACAAATAAAAACAATAATATTGACAACAATCAGTTAAAACAGTTGCATACAGGTAATGCACGGCTATTAAGTAAATTCTTAAAATGGCCAATAGATGCTAGAGTATTCAGTTTAAGGTCTTGTTGCAAGAGGTTCCAAGAATCAGGTGCACCAATGCTGAAAGCAGTCTTTCCCATTTTCGATTTCCATGGCAGTAGCGCATTTTTCACAGAAAAGGACCAGAACCATGATTTTGATCAATAAATCTGTGCCCCCTACTAACTGGTTCAAGGTACTCATACAGAAATAGGCTTTTGACTTTGTAACACAACTGCATGGCTCTGGAAAGAAAGTCCAGCCAGTTCATCTTCTGTACCCTAGAGACCCAGAAATTGAGCAGGTATTAGCAGGGCCTTGAACCAAGCAAGCCCATGCTCTCTTGACCTGACCAGGCTATTGACCAACAGGAAGAATAGACCTGTAATTAGAAAGCATGGTTCAACCTTGTAAAGTGTTCCAATAGTATTGAAGAAAAACCCTGGTATGTCAAATTCCCTGATATAAGTTGAGCTTCTGACTGGAGGGCATGCAGCAAAGGAGTGATGAATGTTTTAGAAGCTGTCACTCCAGGAAGTGGGATTCCATCTGCACTTACCAGACAGTCACATGGGAGACAGCAATCTTGGGACGGGGGGGGTGGGTGGCTACAGTACGTACAATCTAAGCTGAATCCAACTGAAGAGCCGCACAGCTTCACTCGTAGCAAAGCTGCTTCACCCATATCAAGGCTTTCTTCAAAGCCTAGACTGAGTATTAATCAGAGCTTTGCTATAAAGGAAAGATATGGCCATATCATGTGTCAGTGGGAAAAGGATGAATCCACTCTGTGTAAGACAGGCTAACGCTCTGTTTTGAGTCACATTCTCATTCTTACTTTATGACCTCTCACTCTTTTTTGACGTTAATACATCGACTACCGCTCCACGAAGTGTGCCCTGCAGTCAAAAAGTAGTCTGTTATGTTCAGTCAAAGTTCACAGAGTTCCATTAACCCAACCATGGCTCAGCTAGCACTAGCTGAGCCATTTGAGGAGAAACCTTGTATTGGTTGGTAAAAATCACAGATGACCCTCAATGGCTGCGGGCCAGGAGACAAACTGCTTGCAGTTGCTAAAGCTTAGCTTTAACCCATTAAGACCTGAGGCTGATTCTACAAATACCTTCTAAATCAGCTGTTATTTCAAGATTTTTCAAAAATGTAAAAAAAATAGCAGATGTACAAGCTTGCATTGGTGCACGAAGTGATGCTCTGTGAGCTTGTATATCTGCTGTTTTTGAATAGCCAACGATAAAATCTAAAATAACACAGATGCTTCCCCGTTTTAATGGGATAAATAGAGCCCACGGAAACCCATTCTAATGCATCAGCCATCTCTTCTGATAATTGCGATTTTTTGGCATGATTCGACTGAGATCTCTCAGAATCATGCAAAAATATGTTATGCAAATAGAGGAACATTCCATTTGGGCTGTAGGGGTGCTTAATGTCTGATTTAACATACTGTATCCTTGCTTGGTTTCTCCCAATAAATCAAGATGTATATCCTATTTTTGGCAAACTATTAATTAATTAATATAACAAACTAGGCCAATCTCTCAGTCGAATAATTTTTTATTTTTTTCATAATTCGAGAGAAGAGATTGGCAGTCGACTCAGACACCCCTTGACTGATTAGTCGACTATTCGAATAATCGAGGTCAGGCCTAGTGGCCTATGGACATTTTACGTGCATATTTAAATTATTTCAGCATAGTTTTTTAGTACTATTTTAAGAGAATTCGTGAGAATTAAGTTGAATTCTCACGTGCAATACTTTTGAGTGATGTACAATACCTGTGCACTGTGTGCTGTCCTTTACACCTGTGAAATGCTCTCAAGCCCTTTATACTTTGCACAGTATGACCGCTGTTATTTTAGGCAAGCAACACGGGCACATGAAAGTATGAATTGGGCTTCAGACGTGTCCTTTGCACCTTATGACTATGAATGTGTCCCACTGGACGGTAGATTGTTGTTTATTTGTGTGTGGATTCTGATGTACCCCCTGCATTGTGATTTACCCCCATGTTTGTATAGTTGTTGTCACTGCCAACCCCTACTTGTTGACTCGTATGTCTTCTCTGATACACATGAGTTACCAACCGCTTGTCACCTGACAGTGAGGGAAGCATAATGTGTGCAGAGGAAGCACTTCTCACAGCACCGCCTCCTCCTGAACAGGCTGACCAACTAGGAGCCACCTAGTGCAGTGGCAGAGAATGCACCCACCTGCCGGCTTCCCACCCACGAACATGGCCAATTATACATTACACAGTGGACCCGGTCACGCCGAAGGCACTGTAGAGGATTCGAACCCCAGTCTCCACAGCGGTGGGTAGGAACTTTACCCATGCGCTACCCAGACGCCCCTGTTTTGAGTCTATTTTAACACATGATAAGGTATTAGGAAAGAAAATAAAGTGATGCAAAGTGCCTGAGCTCAGGAAAAGCCAGCTCTGTCATGAGAAGAGGAAAAAAAAAGTACAATGATCTTGAGCAGGTCCCTCATCTTTGATCATTTCTCTCCAACTGTGCCAGGCTGGGAATGCTCTGCTGCACATCTCTCTTGGATATTACATTGCCGAGTCAGACTGCTATTATGAAGCATATGCACTCTACATAGGAACTGTACATTATAACCAATGCTTGCTTCCTTTGTAATAATTTCATAAGGTGTCAGGGAGCTACTTCAAAACCCTTGGGGCATTCCAAGTGAGGATTGAAAAAAATTACTTGTAACACATTCATTCTATTACACTGCCTTCTTTCACGCTGCTTTCACATGTTCCATTGTCTTGTCAGAGCTCTTTGTCATTCTACTCTCTCTCTCTCTCCCCCTCTCTCTCTCTCTCTCTCTCTCTCTCTCTCTCTCTGTCTGTCTCACTTCCATTATCTGCTACTGTTCATTCACTCACTCTTATTACAAAAACATGACTCTCAAAGCTCTCAAGAATGTGCAAGCTAAACCCAACACCATCCCTTTCTCCTGCATTTTTAGGACTTAAATATTGAATCATCTCTGTTCCAGTTAATTGCATTGTCAACACATGCTTCACAAAGACCCAACTTGGCCCTGAGAATGGTCCTGCAAGAGCAAGGATGGCTGCAGGTTGTCATGAGGCCAGTGATGTTGGAGAAATCCCAAACAGGAGCTGGGAAGGGAGGGGTTAACCCAGAGACTGTTGTGTGTTGGAATGTCAGTTGCAACAACACCATAACTAATTCATAGACAGTGTTTCTAGTCTACTGGGATACCATTGCTCTTCAAATGCCCTTTTCCTTGAAATTCTAGCCCACCCCCTCCAGTGTTCTTCACATGTACTAATAACATCACAGCAGAAATGTCTACATGTGATGCATTGACCGGTGAACATGTAGATCTTGATGAGGTCACGTGACTGTAGACTGACCTTCATCTAACTCATGTGTCATGTATCATGTATGTACAGTATGTGTTTGTCTGTGTTTGCATGTGTCTACTCTACATGTATTGCTCCAAGCAAAATAGCTTGACTCAAGTTTTGCCGCAAGCGTTCAATCAGGAATATCGTCCGTTTATCATCACTTTGACGAAATTCTGCTTCAACAATGTCTAGAGGATTAGGATTAGAGATACAAGGAAACTGGTTGAAAAAAATTATGATAAAAGAGAGGTAGAGTAATGGACCAAAATGTGATCTGTAAGGTTGTCTGTACTGACTATGTACAAACTGCTTGCTCTACATGCATCATGCCCTGCCTGGCACACGCCTACATATTGTTGCTGCCCGGCGGAAACCTTGTATCTCCATATTTCCTTTTTCATAAATGAATGCCCTATTTTATACATCATTATGACAAAAGTACAAGCTCACAACTTAGAGCTTTTTAAATAAATAATAACTAGGTCCATTGGAGCACAGGTTCTTTTTTTCCATTTCCGGAAAAGTAGCAGTTTCCGCCCGACAGCAGTGATATTTAAATTGTCACCACTTCCTCACCTCCTGCTGTGTGATCCTCTCTCAGTCACAGCCTCCTGCCGCTCTGCCAAAACCCATGGTGTGACGGCACATCATGAAACATGTGATCTCAGTGCACTATTCCAGAGACCTCCAAACACTGCTCTGAAATTGTCAGTTCTCGTGGTTGGGAGGAGAGGAAAGGAGAGGAGAGGAGAGGAGAGGGAAATGACTAGAATAAAGGCTACAGTGAGGGTCTTTGTTGCAATTATTTTACCATCAGTGACAATCCTGATACGTGTTTTAGAAAGGTGACCTTGGACCCGTATCGTGCCACTCTTGCCCTCCAGGCAGTTGTCCTGTGAAGAGGGATTCCAGCCTCGTCCAGGACCCCAGGGAGGACCAGTGAAAGATAGGTGGAATGCAGCCAGCTCCGGGCACATCTCTGAACACGTCAAATCTTCACCTGCACACACCATCTGAACCACAGGTCACTCCGCCATCCATTCCCATTACCCTTCTCTATTAGATTTTCATTTGATTCGATGTGAGCCCTTTTGAGAAGAGAGACAGGCCGACTCTCCAGACACCAATTTGAAGAGTCAAAGCAAAGTAATCAATTCACAAAACCGGAAACTGCAAACTGAATTACTGGTGCCTGTTGAGGCAGGTGGTGCTGAGGAGTAGCAGTGGGGGTACGTTTCACGCCTATTCATATCAAAGACTTTCAGGGCTGGAGATGGCCCAGTGAGCCGTTGAATGGCAGTCAGGGATCGCCGATTATTAAAGCTAACCTGGGCACAGCCGTTATATGGCACCTTTAAATGTCTGTGATTGATTTTTCAGGCGTGCACCTTTGGAACGTCAACCTGCTTTTTGGGTCTTTTCAAGTCGAACTGATATGAGAATCTTATGATGATCATTTTCATCTTGACCTCTGTAAGTGGCAAAAGCTGTCGTCCATTTTCCATTTTCCATTACCCATTGTAGGTGAAGAGCTTTAATAGGAAACTAGAAGTTTGGTGAATATAAAACAAGTACTGTATCTGCTAAAATGTTGAATAATTTATATTACATTGACGGCTGTGTGTCTCAGTCCTTTACTAGCACTAGTCTAAATGAATATATAAAATATGTAAAAAATATGATTGTGGTCTGTTTAAATGCAATTACTACCTGCTAGTAAATATATCCATACCATGTGTACCATATGGTTATATACTGTATGTATACCATGTGCCCTATAGCAGTGGTTCTCAACCTGTGGGTCGGGACACCCAAGGGGGTCCCCACATGATTTTGGGGGGGTCCCCAGACAGTGAAGTGACAATTTAAGGACTTTTCAGACCTTTTTAATATCTCAAAAAAGAAAGAAAGAAAAGAAACGAGACCATTACAGCATCAAAAGTAATCAACAAACTACTATAAAAACTGGTCAAACATTGGCCAAATTGTCAAAGATCAGCTATTTTCAAGAATTGTATCTGTGGAACCGAGTCAAACAAAGTGTAATGCCTTCAATTCCAAGTGCTTGTCAGGCTCCCCAGTTCAAATATGATTATTTTGGGGGTCGCAGCCTGAAAAGGTTGTGAACCACTGCTCTATAGTATGTGGTATCACCACCTTACGATGGGCACTATACTGTATGGTTGTATATCTATCACCACTTTACCATGTGCACTATAGTATTATGTGTAAATGTATCACCACTTTACCATTTGCACTATGTTGTTACGTCTTGCTTCATAAACCTGGTAAGATATGATGGTCTAGTTAACACAGGCATATCTACATGCATATTAATGGCCTGTCATGCCTGCTGGACAGCCTCAAAACTTTGTAGTCTCTCTGTGTGTGTCTCTCTCTGCCTGTCTCGGTCTCTCTCTCTCCTTCCCTCCCTCTGTTGTTGGCAGGCTGCCCACTGCAATATGTAAATCATCTATTATTCGTCATTGACGCCCATAAATCTTCATTAGCAGGTAGAATAAGAGAATGAGGCGATTCTCTGATTCCTTAATGCTGTTTTGTTATGTAGATGAGATGAGGTCTGAAGTCACACTATGAGCACTAATCTGTAACTTGGAACTGGTGAAATGCGTATTATTGATGGTCGTGTTTCCCTACTTTGAATGGAAATGCTCCACATAGTTGTCTCACAGTCAAAGCCCATTAGCTGTCTGATAAGGTTGGGATAACCCGCTAAAAACACATTTTCATTTTCCTCTCATTTCTCATTATGTAGCCCACTGGGCTTTTGAAGACACACACTCGCCAAAGTTCCGGACATATTTGCTTACTCCGTAATGAGATAGCAGGCTTTGTGAAAGGTCCTCTTATTGATTGTATTACACCCTACATGCGTGTATATTCAATTTATTTTCAGAGGAGAAAGAGCACACTCTGCCTGATGCGTGACATCCCTCAGCTCACTGGTTTAATAGCCACCATGCTTTGTGTGAATATAAACGGGCCATGCATCACATTGGACCGGTAGATGTTTAACCCTTTTAGACCGGGAAAGCATCATTTGTGTCATTTTAAGATTTCTTTGGGCTAGTGAGTGCCGTGCTATGAGCTTGTAGATCTGCTATTTTTGGAAAAATCGTGAAAATGTGTGCAAATCTTGGAATATAATATATTTTTTAAAGCAAAAAATAAATAAAAAATTGTTCCAGGGACGCCCAGAAGCAAATATTTGAGTTACAAATGTTCGCTTAAAAATAAAAAAATAAATGTAAAAATAAATTTTAAAAATAGCAGATCTACAAGCTCATAGCGCGGCACTCAGTGCCGGGCTATGAGCTTGTAGATCTGCTATTTTTGAATAGCCCAAAGACATCTTAAAATGACACAGACACGTTCCCGGTCTTAAAGGGTTAACAATAGAGACATTGTATGAAACCACTGCCGCTGCATAGTTGTTCCGTCAAACTGCATGCAGCTCAGATTTAAACGGTGTAGGCTTTTTTGAAATGCTGGGCCTATCGCTTTTTCCATCTCCCAGAGCCCTTATTCAACTCGAGCCAGAGGATGACTGTTACCCGCTGATACAGGGGTTCGATGTATAAATGATCTCGGAAATGATTTGAAGTCATCCGTGATCCGAGAAGTGACGATACATTAATATGTCAGCACATTCCCTTCATATGTATCAGTGGACTTTTTACCCTGTTAAGTTTTACCCTGTATCCCTGTTGAAACATAACAAATTTAGACACAAAAAAAAGCAAAATAAAATAAACTAGAAAATGTGCTCCTCGGAGCACAGGTCTCCGCCAGGCGAGTACTGTTCCTGATTAATCCTGTCTTACCTATTTATATTACATATTGTCACGTGTCACGTGAAGCTTGACCAATGTTAGCTTGGCTGAGACGGACACACACACGGAGGGTAAAACTCTCCTGGCGGAGACAAAAATCACACCCAGTGTGAAGTGAGCGGTGTTATTTAGAAACAACAGTGGTCATCACTGTGATGGAAGCTCACTTAAAAAAATAAAGATTTTTTTGAAGTGCGTGGTGCTATTTATAGGTTATTATTTCATCATGCGTCTCGCTAGCCAATCAAAGCAAAGGGCCTGAATAGAGTCAGCCAATCACGGTACAATATTACATATTGTCACGTGTCACGTGAAGCTTGACCAATGTTAGCTCGGCTGAGACGGACACACACACGGAGGGTAAAACATACTCTCCACCATGCCTTCGGCCTGGCGGAGACAATAATGTTTCAGCATTTATTGCAAGCGAGCATATAGTGTACATACCCACTGTATGGCTACTCTTGAGAAGTCCCTTTGTGTGTGTGTGTGTGTGTGTGTGTGTGTGCGTGTGTGTGTGTGTGTGTGTGTGTGTGTGTGTGTGTGTGTGTGTGTGTGTGTGTGTGTGTGTGTGTGTGTGTGTGTGTGTGCGGGCGGGCGGGCGGGCGTGCGTGCGTGCGTGTGACATTTTCATCCGCCCAGGATCAGCTTCCTCTCATCTCTCTTCCATTACGTGTTTATCCGCAGTTAGCTCAAACCCTGACTCCTGCACTCCGCACAGCATTATTCCACAGCAGTCTCCCATCTGCCCCGGCAACTTCCCTTTGCCACTCAGGCCCAATCTACCCATATTACATCCCACGGGCTTCATCTAAGTGTGACTGATAGGGCCAACACAGAGAAACACAGCCCTAACCACAGGCCAACTTCCAATAGGATTAGGGGCTGTGAAGCATCAGTGCCCTCTTTCTCTCCTGTTTTCTCTCTTTCTATATGACTGTACATTGTATAGCCTCGTCGCTCTCAGAAAATAACAGATTTTTTGCAGAAAAAAATTAGCTTTTGAAAACCTGCTATTTTTGGCAAATGATGTACTACGACAAAGTTTAAATTACATCTCTCACTCTGATGATAGACCTGTTCAAGCCTTCTTCGTGTATGCATGTAGGAGTGACTTTGGAAGAGTGGTTGTGGAGGAAAAGGACTCAGATAAATGTGTGGGTTGTACAGTAAAACTCGGATCAACAAAGGGCAAGAGTGATGCTGCGGCTAATGGAGTTAAACTGTTGGGGTGGATTAGACAGAGCGAGGACAGGCCTGGGTCCATACCCACTCTACAACCCAGCCCACCCCCCACCTATGTCTGTGTGATTGGAGCCCCTCTTGCTCCTGTATTATTCACACCCACCCACCCACCCACCAGTGAAACCATGTTGTGGAGGAGATGGAGGAGGAGGAGGAGGAGGAGGAGGTGCACGCTGTGACCAAATGAGATTGGAGTTAGATTTCAGGAGGCTCCTGAGTGCTCTTAGACCTCAGTGCTGCTCAGCTATGGGTCATTAGGAAAGCCGGCTCCTGCCGCGCACCATACTGGCCCATTAGTTGGCTGTCTGGGAGACGTTTGCTGGTTGGTCGAGGTGGAAAGATTTAAGAGGCTAAATGCTACAGGAACGACCCACATGTGATAACCTCTGGAAAGACTGAATGAAGACAGGAGAATTATGAATAAAATAAGCTGGGAGTGTGAATCAGGATGCTGTTTGTTTAACGTAATCCTTCTGGGACTGCGGAAAGGGTAGTGTAGATGTAGATTTTTTTTTTTTTTTTTTTTTGAAAATCATTGGTAATTAAGTTTAGTTGTTTTAGCCCATCATAAAACTCCTTAGGGTTTGGGGTTTTGAGATGTCGGAGACAGGATGAATATTTACTACGGTAAATAGTTTTTCAGCCTTAATGACTTGCATTTTGACTCTTTACATTGCTAATGTTAATACAGTAATTAGCTTCTAATAGCTTCTGTGCTTCTGCTTCAAGTATCTCTGCCACCAAGTCATTTCTGACTACGACAAGTTAAAAAGGCTTTTAAAAAAACAACAAAAAAACACTATACTGAAGGTCATTAAATATAAAAGCATCCCTCATCTACACGAGACTTGAGGACTGCTTTGAGGTTAATGCACTGGCCAGACTGTTTAATGTGCACGATTGACGCCATCATTAACATCAATTATTTATTTATTGAGACCATATCATTTTGTGATTGTATAAGCAGTCGGCTTCTGCCTCTCAAAACTATAAAAAGATGATTACTGTGCTTTCAAAATGTAATCTGGATTACACTGCCTTGACTATTGTAATCAGTAGCACGCTATCGCTCAAATTCAAGGGTCCATTTGGTTACATTTGTAGACTCTCAGAGACGTCTCTGTTTTTGTTGTCTATTCCTCAGCATCGGTGTCAGCCCTAGAAGATAGGTGATTGCAGTAGTGTAGCACCACACTGTTCCACTCAAGCCCCACTTGTGTCATGTTA
Organism: Gymnoscopelus braueri; assembly: GCF_963280865.1. Taxonomy (NCBI): domain Eukaryota; kingdom Metazoa; phylum Chordata; class Actinopteri; order Myctophiformes; family Myctophidae; genus Gymnoscopelus; species Gymnoscopelus braueri. The sequence goes on from NC_137606.1 coordinate 28,746,207, forward strand.
TTAGTTTTCTGGAACCATGGCTGCTCGATCCAGACACTTGACCCCCTCAGTTGACCTGAGCATGACAGTACCTGAGCTTCGATCATCTCTCATCAAAATAAAGATCTTGGGGGATTATGTTTCCATTGTGGTATAGTCTATGACAACAGTGAAGTAAGGTATGAAGTGGGTCTATAGGGGGTGAGCCTCTCATACTGTATGTCATTTTCTGATGATAATCGATTTCTATCTGTATATAATGATGCACCTCATGTCTCACAGAGTGATGTATTGGAAGGTCTCTTCACCATTGCTTTAAACCTGGCTGAAATTGGGAGTGGGTGGGGGGCATAGCTGCATATGCAAAACTTAATAGAATTAGAATTACTTTCATTTTCCATCCATTCTTTCGCACTCTAATTTATATCTAGTGTGTTTTAACACAGGAAGTGATTCGATCTGACATTACACATGTGCCAAAGGTTATGAGAAAATCGTCTCTGATTTGATTTATACCGGGGGGTTGGGGGGGGGGGGGGGGGAATGATTTGGGGCAAGCCAGCAGAGTAGCGGGGGGGGTGGGACCTACAGCACAGGTTGCGTCTGTGTTTGGGGCTGGGCTGGCGCAGGAAGACCTCAAATGGAGGGATATATTACAGTACTGTATTCATTATTCATTCTGAGCCTCCCTCCAGCTTCAAATTCAACTGCAGCATCACTGCGTAGTTTGTTTCACCCTAGCAGCATGCCTCCATAAAGCTACTGCTGTGTGTGAGAATGAGTGAGTGAGTGCGTGCGTGCGTGCGTGCGTGCGTGCATGCGTGCGTGCGTGCGTGCGTGCGTGCGTGCGTGCGTGCGTGCGTGCGTGCGTGCGTGCGTGCGTGCGTGCGTGCGTGCGTGCGTGCGTGCGTATGTGTGTGTGTGTGTGTGTGTGTATACGCCCACAATTTGTGTGCACGTGACAGTCCTGTCCTGTCCCTAGCGGGTGATACGAGCGTTTTTCCAGATGGCTGCCACCGAGGCTCAGTCTTAATCATGGTCCACACCTGTCCTCTCAGGGGTAATGACGGCAACCCACTTCTCTCTCCCCAATTTGATGTCTCCTTCCGCTATCCCTCTTGTTTCTCTCCAACGACTCTCCCCTTTGTCACTCTCCATGTTTTTCTTCCCCCCGCTGTGCAAGCAGGTGAGGTTTCCTTCTTCCCGTCCACCTCCTGGGATGGCTCCCTGCCCCTCCTGTGACAGGACACAGGCCGTAGCTATTTATCACCTTATTAGTGCTGACTTTAGACCACATTTGTTAGCCGGGCCCACGTTCTTAATTGTTCGAATGAAAATGTCACACACTGGGAGCTTTTCTTATAGGTCTTGGATTGAATTGAAAAATAGTGACACACTGGCTCCAGCTGAGTTATTATTTTCTCCACATTTCCAGTCCGTGGGCATACAGTACAGATACTGTATCAAAAGTTGGCCTTGAATTATTTTTTATTTATTTTTATCCCACGATGTCGTAACACATTTTTTCACCCAGTGCCAATTGTCTATGTAATCCTGGGCGCAACTCTCCCTCTGCCAGCCTATAGGGAGAGCCCAGAACTGAGCTCAAGCCTCCTTCAATGCATGATAGCAAGCCGCTTCTTATCACCTGACAGGGGGGATTTTCCCTGGTTGGACGTAGCGCGTGGAAGGAACGCGTTATTGCAACCAGTTCCTTTCCCCTCCATCAGGCGCCACCGGCTGACCAGGGGGAGGCAGTATAGAGACCAGGATTACTGCATGTTTTTTGTGAGGGTACCTACCCTAGGGACACGGGGAGAACATGCAAATTGAATTGTTATTCTGATTTAGATTCTGATGTAATTCAAAAACATCTCCAGCAGATGTTCTCGGCGACCACATGCAATCGCCCGCGGTCATTTCTGCCCTGCAAAACATCTCCATTTAATCATCTGTTTCCCCATACATAAGCTTGTCATCTGCCGGCTGACGCCAATCGAGCACCAAGGGCCCGGGAGGGAGCCATGCTGTACATACATAGAGTACATAGATCCAAGCATGTGTTAAACCAATTCTGACACGTCTTTGAGCTGCGGCATGCATCAAGCTGGTTAATACTGTACCATGACAACAATGACAGATTCCTTTCTGAATGAGATCTAATTTAAATGAACTGGTGCACTTGGCTGGTCTGCTGAAGAGGAAGCATAAGTTGGCAGGAAATAGATGGCACCTGGTCTCTGGGGACAGGCTGTGAACCTTTTTTCCCCACCTGGACAGAGAACTGCTTTTAAAGATGCATACATTACTGTACACTTTGTATTCATTATTGTAGGTAGATGTATAGCTGACTCTGTGCACTTTGGGGATTAGATCCCAAAGAGCTAATGACATACACAATGAAACCTTGTGAATTTAACCCAATGAGACCTGAAGCCGATTCTACATGTCTCCTAAATCTCAACAGTTTTCTGAAAAACGTATGTTTCTATATCAGTGGTGCTCAATATTTTTCATGCCAAGGACCCCCAAAATTATATGTATTTGGCCGCGGACCCCCATCAAAATATTTTGTTCCAGGGACCCCCAGAAGCAAATATTTGAGTTAAAAAATTTCGTTTTAAAAATATTTGTATTCAAAGATTTGCACACATTTTCACGATTTTTCAAAAATAACAGATCTACAAGCTCGTAGCGCGGCACTCGGTGCTATGTATATCTGCTATTTTTGAATAGCCCAAAGTGTAAAATAATGCTTTTTACCTCAAATAAAAAAATGACACAGTTCCAGGTCTTACTCACCCGTAAGGGTTCAGTACGCAGTCAACACTCAAAACACTCAGGATTTTGCCGTGCAGAATAGATGTCATGTGTATTGCTCTCTTGTTTACTACTGGATAGTACGAAAAATAAAATACAAAACCTTAGACATGAAAATAATTCAAGTTCATTTCGAACAATTAAAACCATCTAGTTTAAATAGTGAATTCCAATAAGCTATTTTTGCATAATGCCTTGGCTCTAAATTGTCCTCTGGCAGAAACACTGTAATTGGCCTTTCCTCACCTCATGTGTACAAGCTGTGTTTTAATGGTGTTAATAAGCCAAGAGTAAAATGTCATCTGTAAAGTAACCATTAGCAGGGCTGTCAGCACCAGTCCTGCAGGCCTGCAGTATAGTCATCGTTTAAATGGCATCTATTGGTCATACACACACAGCCCAAGCCAGACTGAATAAAGTCTCTGCCAGTCCAATGAGGGGGAAGGTATAATATGGCCCCTGACACAGCAATCAATAGGGCCTGTCTGTAGAGGGAATATTGTTTTCCTCCGTGTGCCCTGATGGGACAAGGCGGGTTGTAACAGAAGCCGGTACAAGGCAGGGTGGATCACAGGCGCAGTAGGAGTCAGGGTGCAACCCGGGGCTATACAGTGCGTCACAGTTTTACTGAAACTGCCCTGCATTTACCACCACCTCCCACTGCAGGAGACATGTGTTTACCGGAATTCCCAAGGATTATATCTAACTCTCTCATCACAGCCAAATTCTTCAGTGCTGGTCATAGCTTGGATCGTTTTTCCTGGTTTCCGGGTTGCCATCCTCCCCTGTCCCTTTGCAGACAAACAAAAACAACACACACAGACACACGCACACACACACCACACGCGCACACACACACCACACACACACACACACACACACACACACACACACACACACACACACACACACACACACACACACACACACACACACACACACACACACACACACACACACACACACACGCGCACATCTCTATATAGGGCCCAGTCCCTCCTGCCTCACCCTATACCAGTGATATTCAACTGGCGGCCCGCAGGCCAAATCCGGCCCCAGCGGAGCTTTCTTGTGGCCCCTGGAACACATTCCATATTCCAATGTAAAAATAAATGTAACTAATCATTATTGGATGGTTGGTTGTACAGGATGACCAATTTGAATGTTTTTCATAACTTAACCGAATCTTGTTAATGGTTCATCAACCGATAAGAATAAAATGTAGGCTACTATTTAGAATTGAGGAATGTCCCTCACTCAGCCCCAAATTAAAAGCCACGAGTACTGCATTTGCAGTCAAAACACTGATACAAGAACCCAAATGGGGGTAAATGTAATCTTTGCTGCAAGTCACCCATAAGAAAATACACCTCAATTCATATGTACTCAAGTAAAGTATCTGCCTATCTGGTGTTAAATTGTATTTAAGTATCAAAAGTACAAGTTTCAAAAGCAAAAGTATGAGTATAACAGATGAGTTCTGTGTGTAGTTCATCCATCACAAACCATCCACTTGTAACTATGTCTGTAATGTTGTCCACTTTACAAAACAACAATTCACCTTGATTTTGTCAATGTTCCATCTTCTCCATCTCCATCCACTTCAAAACACATCATAAGAGCTTGTCAATGTTCCATCTTCTCCATCTCCATCCACTGCAAAACACATCAAAAGTAAGAGGATCCGAGTGCGCAAAAAAAAAGCAAAATCCTTTCATTCATACAAACCTGTATGCACTTCTCCTTGCCAGCCTGCCTCCAAAAATACACTTCCATTCCAATGACCCGTCCACAGAACACACTGTTATCTACTTTCCTATTTCCTTCATATCAAAATCTAAGTCTGTGCACAGAAATTATCCTATCAAACATCAAAATGCATAAATGCAGGCCCTAAGTTAACATATTGGACATATGTCCATTGCTGTGTCCTATCGGACCTAACCATTTGCCATTAATTAACATTTTGTCCATTTCTGTTGTTCTGGCTTGTGGCCCCCGACTTCAAGTCCTTTTACAATGGTGGCCCCCTGCCTAATCTAGTTGAATACCCCTGCCCTATACTGTAGATCTCAGTCCTGGACTCCATCGGTGGAAGCCAGGGATGATGAAATTGAGAGTGTAAATTTATGGAAAAAGGTTCATTACAGTTTCAGTGTTAGATTAACACTCAGGATTTAACTGTGTGCCTGTCAGCAGGGCCTCGTCGCCTCTTCAGCAGTCTCTCTGTTCGTCCTCCCTGCCTCTTCAGACCCTCTAAACTTCCATCCATGGAACACAGTGTGACTTCACCACCAGCCAGCAGAGGACTCTGTCCCTTGGCTCAGACAGACACACTGGCTCAGAGGACAGCCTGATAGATGGCTTCTGAGAGACAAGAGAGGAAGCATAGGGACTCTTGACAGCGGAGAAACACATACACATTCTTGTACTGTATACTTGTGGACTGATTTACCTTCACTACATTAACCCATTCAGTCCGGGAATGCACCTCTGTCATTTTTAGCTTTCTTTGGCTGTTAAAAAATACAGTAGCAGATATACTGTACAAGCTCATAGCGTGGCACAGAGTGCCGTGCTATGAGCTTGTAGATCTGCTATTTTTGAAAAAACATATTCGTGAAAATGTGTGCTTTGAATATTATGTTTTTAAAGCAAACATTTATAACTCAAGTCTTTGCTTCTGGGGGGTCCCTGGAACAAAATGTTTTACAAATGTTTGCTTTCAAAATATATATTCAAAGATTTGCACGAATTTGAAACGATTTTTCAAAAATAGCAGATCTACAAGCTCGCTATGAGCTTCTATATCTGCTATTTTTGAATAACCAAAGAAATCTAAAATGACAGATGCGTTCCCGGATTGAATGGGTTAATACCTAAATCCAAACCCCAAAACAGCATTCTGTAATGTGAGAACCAGCTAAATGTCCTAACTTCCCATAATGTCCCTCATATTGGGCCTAGATAGCAGCACAGACATACAGACACACATGCACGCAGGTGTGTGTACACACACACACGCACGCACGCACGCACGCACGCACGCACGCACGCACGCACGCACGCACACGCACACGCACACAAAGGTGATGTAAAAAAGGAAGGGGCGAGGAGTAGAGGAGTGACAAGCAGGGGTGCGGCATTAAAGGATGAGAGACAGGAGGGAGATGGATGGAGACAAGGCTAGTAAACAGACAGAAACAGATGATGATAGAGGAGAGAGGCAGAGAGAGATTGAGAGAGAGAGAGACAAGAAAGGAAGTGGTGCCCCTGTCCTAGTCTGTCTCTGCCCTGTCTGAGAGGGTTAATATAAGCTGCACACCACTACTTAAATAATACACCAGTCTCTAGCACTTAGAGTGGATAAACACATAAAAGATTCAGCAACCCGTCATAGAGGAAGGCCATGATGTGTGTGGGTGTGTGTGCGCACACATGCACATGCACATGCACATGCACATGCACATGCACATGCACATGCACATGCACATGCACATGCACATGCACATGCACATGCACATGCACATGCACATGCACATGCACATATGCATATACTGTAAATGATAACGTCTACATACTGTATACAGTATCTGTCCATGTTTGTATTAGTTACAGTTTTAAACATTACGGAAATCAAATCTACATGTTACAGATGAAGGCAGTAATGTTCAATACTTTAAAACAGTCTTTCCTGGGTTTCCTCTGTCATATCTCAGAGCTTCAGAGGGGTTCAGTATAAAGTCGAGCATTAAGTCTGCTGATGAATAACAAATGGCATACCGACTTAAGCAGGAGACGTCAATGCTGTGTCAGGGGCCTCAGCGAAAACCTGTCAAAGGCAATTTACTCAACAGAGAAAAATCTCACTTACCGTATGTTCATAAACTCCAGCAATATCATACATACTAGTATAAACAGTGTAGCTGTGCTATTTCATTATTGCACTTATTCAGCGACACACATAAAATAATAAAGCCACTCAAGTCAAGTGCACGCACATTCCCAATTGTATGCACACACAGGCACACCTTCCCTTAAGTGGGGATACAGCTCAGGCGGGCAACTTTGAAAGCTTCAGTGCTCTCACAGTTCAATTAGTGGAGCCACATCCATCTCTGCGCCGACTCCCAGTGCGCCTGTCAATCACACAGTCAGAATCTGTCACCGTCCTGCTTCCAGCCAGACAGCTTCGGACACACTTAAGCACACACATCAGGCTTGCACTTCAACACTCACATCACACACACAGGCACACACTGTGTGGTCAAATGCATGTGCATGCTCGCACGCACGCACGCACCCACCCACGCACGCACGCGCACACACACATACACACAGGCACACACACACACACACACACACACACGCACAAAAGCAAATACTGTCTGCATATGCATTCATTTCTTAACACACAATTCTGGGAGAGTCGCTATGAGACGCAAGCCTAGAGACAGTCTTGCTGTCCTGCAGTGAAATGTCCTGATAGCATCCTGCCAGATATGGACTGTTACAGGACCAGACCCCACTGGCTAAGAGCTGCTCCCAGACCACAGAATAACTCAGTAGGGCATGCTTTAGCTCAAAAAAGAGGAAAGGCGTAGCCAAGTGGTCTTCCTGCACTGCTTATAAACTGTGTGTTTTGCTCCTAACCCATCTTCCAGCGTCAATGAAGAGAGAAGGGAAAACGACTGTTGGTAAAAGGCGATAGTTCATGGAGATGTATTTGAAGGGGTATAAACTGGATGGTGGCTATAAATGTTATTGTGCCATTAATCAAAGTGACAGTTCTCTGGCTGGTGCGCCCATCACACACTGGGAATTCTCCCCAGTGACATAAGTAGGTGGAACAAGCCTACAGTGAGCCGCTCCTGTCCATGAATGACAAAAGTGTAACTGACCTCTTGTCTCTTGTCTATTTTGGGAAGCGCTCATCGCGGCCGCTGGCTGTAATCTAACCAGAGTCGTCCATCTGCAGTTTCATACACAGTAAAATCCACAGTGTTCATTTATCAATTTGTAACGTCAAGAGTGCACAAATGTAACCAAATTGATCCTTACGGGTTCCATTTGGTTACATTTATAAAATACATTTGTTAAATGAACACTGAGGATTTTACTTCTGAGGCAACATGTAAAAAAATTATGTAATAGACAGAGATCTACAGTATGTCATCACAGCTTAGCCTGCTTCTGTGGTTCTATGCAGGAAAAGGTCTCGCCATGACTTCCTAAAACAATTTGCCAGGAAATCAGTTGCTGAAACATGCACAAGATGGGGTCTAATAACGCTGTGTCTTCCATGTGATCTTGGACGTAATGCTGATGTCATATTGATACTGTGATGTCATATTGCTGTGATGTCATATTGACTTCCAAATATGGAGTTATTTGCCCAGCCATTGACCTCCAATATAAAATTAAAGTTGTTTAAAAAAGTTTGAATTTACTTAAAATATAAAACGTGAAAAATATTCACAGATTTATTTCCTTAATTGGCCTACAGTAGCGCGCACAAGAACACACAGACCCTCTTCTAGATCGCTTGGCCCCCCCAGTGCTATGATGTAAAAATGAGATTCAGACAAATCCTTTATAATTCATACATTTCCAAGTCTTGTAGCAAGCAAAATCGCTACAGTATGTACATGTACATGATGCAAACAGTGCCATACTTTTTGTCATTGCAATGCATTTTTTAGTCAGTTGTGTTAGTGTGATGAATTTTGAGAGACAAAATGCTCTCCCTGATATTTTCAAAGTAAGCAATTAAAAATGGGAAGTTAGACAACAAGATCTATAGTACACTTTACATCTAATGGCTTTAATTAATTAATTTAGCAATTCTCCATAGTTCCACAGTTGATATAGGGTACTGCTGCAGTCAGTTTTCCACAGGGCTCTATTGCTAGGGGTTCACCAAATGCCAAACACATTCATCAGAGAGAGGAAAGGCGTGAAAAGAGTGAAATGTCTATTTGAAGAATCCTTAATATGTGAAAGATAAAATGAAAAAAGCCTCATTCATTGGAACAAGCTACGTAGACTTTCACACCGCAATAGAGCAACACTTGCACATAATTTTCAAATAACATACTAACTAACATACCATAAACACTAACATAAAAGCTTGGCCATTTTGTGTCCCTGGGAAATACTGTATGAAAGGGTTTTTTCTGTCTGCATCAGAGAGTGTACTTGCTGCCCCAGAAGAGCACATTGTTCCTTTACCTCCTCGAACTTCAATGTCGCATTAGCAAAACAAAACGGTTTTGTTGTTATTGCCTTCGCACCCTGAACTCCTGGCTATAGACACACTGTGATGTGGAGGTTGAGTAGACATGCAAGGCCTGTGCTATTTTTTCAAAATTCCACCTAAAAATACATGCCAAAAATGAAAGTAATAGCTCTGCGAATGTACTGTAAAGGCCTAGATGAACAATTGTGTCTATACATAGATAACACCTGGGAAAATGTAGATCACAAGTGGAAGTTTTATTGTAGCCACCACTAGGCCACGGTGACAGCTAATAAACTACAGCAGACATTTTTGTAACTCCAACTAAGCAAAACTTTGAATAGTGAATGGAATTACTATACCAATTAGCCAGTGGCCATGGATGCACTGAATGTGTTCTACTTCTGAACTACAACTTCTCCAAATCTGGTGACATACAAGTGAAGCACAACAATTCTACATGCAGGGCAGGAGGCCGATCAGCATGTAGGACCAAGGAGCGGAGCAACTTAGGAAGATGTGTAGGAGGATGACGAGACGGGTAGAACCACTCTAGACTAAAGGTGGGAGGACGACCAAATGGGCGGAGCTGCTCAGAAGACCGGCAATGTTGCTGGGACCATTCTGGAGGAGGATCTGGAGGCCGGCAACTTAGGCGGGACTGCTCTGGAGACCGGCAATGTCGGTAGGCCCACTCTGGAGGACAATGTGGTCGCCAGTGATGCAGGCAGGACTGCTTGAGAGGCCAGAAATACAGTCTGAGCCACTCAAAGGCTGCTGAGAAGGCTGGGAACAAGGAAGGTGACACCCAGGTGGCTGACTAGAACACAGATTTTGACCAGATGTTTCTGTTACGGGTGTGTGTCAGGAGAGTACTGTAAAACCCAAGTGCAAAACAACCGGAGGCAGAGAGCACGTTCAATGCAATGATGTTATTAGAGGGATTAGGCTATGTATAGTATTATAGTACTGTAGGTGAAGCAGGCAGAGGCAAAAAGCAGGACTATAGTCAACACAGGCAAACAATTCTAAATGCATAGCCAAAAGTCCAGAGACAGGGTTGTTATTGTTAACTAAAACAAATCAAAATAACGAAAACTAGAATTGGAAAAACAATTAAGTTAACTGCATAAGAAATGAAAAATGAGGCGTTACAATAAAGCAATAACTAACTGTATTGTGTTTATTGTGTTTACAAAACTAGCTAAAACTAACTAAAATCAGAGAATGTATCCTTATAATAATCTTGGTTAGTTAATGAGTATCTTCTCTGACTCAATTAAACTGATATCAGTGTGCTCTATGACATTGAAACAGATTCTCAGAGCATAGTTATGAACGCGAGACAGGTAGGCAGAAGAGAGACAGGTAGACAGAAAGAGAGACAGGGAGACAGAGAGATAGACCGTGACAGAGAATACACAAATTGCGCCAAATTGCTTTTTTTGGCGCAATTGAAAACTATTTGGCAGGCTTGACTCCTTGTACTGCCTGAGGAAAGTTCTTGCATTGCTAGCATCATCATTTCTTTAAAAAAAAAAAAGGGAGCCACTTAGACTTGGAGCAGTTTGCTTTGGCAGTTTGCATATCCGGTCAAGAGAGAATCAACGGAATGCGGAAACGTTTTGTGTGCATATGTGTATGTTGAAATGACTGGATTCAGTTTTGGAGTAGACCTACACTGGAAGGTTTAAACACCATACCCTTAAACCACTGGTTATGGGAACAGTCACACGTGCAGGCTTAGATTTGTATACAAAAAAAGAGAAAAAAAACGGGGGACCTTTTCTTATAACCTATAATCCCTATATAATTCTTTGTATGACAAATATGTAGTAGCCAATATACAAGTTCACAATATCTACAAGCTTTGTGAATTTGCAGACCTGCTATTTTCACAATTTCATAAATAAATAAAAATGTACATTGTTTTTTGACACATTTTCCCAAAATATGGACCCCAGGGTTAATGTGGTTAACATACATTTTGTTATTGTTAAGTTGTATATGAGATAGTGCATTTCCCAAAAGGAAAGGCTTGCATTTAATCCAGTTTGACCAGAAGCAGGGATAAAACATATCTCCTTAAAAATGAATGACCAGAGGGGGATGTCACAGACAGAGGCATGGATTGAGAGTCAAAGTTCTGTCTACAGTAGAATACTGTAGTCTCCTCTGCTTACTAATAGCCTATCTGTCCCAGACATGCCAAATAAAACAGAATAAACCAGCAAAATTTGGTTGCAGCTTAATTCCATACATTGCATTTATTCCATACACAGCCACAGAAAACACAATGCATTCTCGTGGAGGGATTCAGTGCTCCCGTGTGTAGGATACTCATAATTAATTGTACAGCTGTCAGCTGTTCTCACTGAAAGTTCTGGCAGAAAAAGTGTAGTGAAATATCTCCCCTTTTGATATTCACTCAGACAAGATGCTCTGTATGTGATGGGATGACATTCATAGCACCAATTAACACATGTAAATCTCCTTCAGTGAAGACATAATGTGTGGGACACACAAATTGACATTTGACAAATTGACGCGGTTGGTACGGGATCACACGCTAACAATTAGAATGCTGCAGAGATGAATCCATCCATAGATATGACTGTTCATATGGCTGTGTATGGAATGCATGCAATTAATATCCTGCTGTTATCACAATAGCCTGTTAGCACTAGAAAACCGATCCGACACACTTTGGTGTTGTGATTGTATTAGCTATTGTTATTCTAATTTAATTAAAATCCTTTTTCACGTTCATTGTGACTGAGGGGGCCAGACAGTCCAGGTGAGAGGGGACTGTCCACACCCCCCCCCATATGGATCCAACATACATACAACATACATAGTCACAAGCTCTTGTTAATACTTTCGATTGGTTAAATATTTCTAAAACCCATAGACTGGCTTTTTCAACCATTTTCAACCTCGGGTCTGTGAAGATTTGCAAACATGTATAATGTATAAATTAAGGTATTAATTTATGGGGGGGGGGGGACATAAAAAGGAGATACAAGGTTTTTGCCCTACAGCAACAATATGTACTGTAGTCTATAGTTATATTTCAGTTTAATTATTCAAAATGTGGAGCACTGGTGAAAGGTGCTCATAGCTGTCCACTATTTCCGGACAAGCCTAAATTATCCAGTTTACACGCTAAATAATTCTGTGCCAAGGACAGCATAGGATACTCAAATCCTAGCAAATAAACATTGGTAGCCACTATGCAAAATTATGTCTGCAAAATATCATCTAGGGGTGACTAATTCCTAATTCCTATAAGCCTCACTCACCTCCATGTTTTGGGCAAAGGCTTACCCCTGATATTATCAGTGGCAATGCGTTAAGCATCAGCCATGGAGAAACCAAACTATCAAATGCTGTGGAGATTGAATCGGCTTACAAAAGCTGAAGAGAAGAAACCGTACCAGCTTGCTGTCAGCGTGATTTGGCAAGATGTTACTTAAAGCTGGATCTGATGTTTGAACTACAGGTTTACCGTTGCATTATTAGTCGAGTCTTAAAACTATTGTGACGATGAGGCTGTGTGGGCGTGCGTATTTATATTTTGCAGTTTATCATGTTTATAGACTAGTTGAGAGGGTTTGACGGTCAAGAATCTAGAATGAAGAATCAAGAGGGGTTTATGTCATATACAGTACATACTATACATACTCATACTGTACTGTAGGTACAAGCATTGTAATGTTGGTGGGACATGTCCTGTAAAAGACTGTGCTTTATTGTCTCCGCCAGGCCGAAAAATGGCGAGAGAGTATGTTTTGCACCCTGTCCGTCCGTCCGTGTGTCCGTCCGTCCGTCCGTGTGTCATGTCCGTCCGTTACCAGCTAATTGATATTAGCTTTTGATATTACTCCTACAGACACGGATCTGTGCGATTTCCCATATTCCATCCTCATTGGCTAAGGTTTGCAGGATTGGTCCGTTTTGAACAAAATGCCTCAAATGCATCATGCGATTTCCGTGAAATTTCACACGCACATTCCCACTAGGCCGAGGAAGAAATGCCACCCTTTTCACATTGGCCTGTTATAGCGCCACCAGCAGGTTTAATTTAGCAAAACACATTTTTGGAACAAAATGCCTCAAATCATGAATGCGGTGTCCGATTGCTGTGAACGACCTACAGTAAGAATAAATGGCACCCTTTTCACATTGGCCTAATATAGCGCCACCTGGAGGCCACAATAACGTACCTGACCTGGCGGAGACCTGTGCTCCGAGGAGCACTTTTTCTAGTTGTTTATTGTTTGTTTGGGTCCCCATTAGCTACTACTCTACCTTAGCAACAGCTACTCTTCCTGGGGTCCACACATAAATAACAAAACAATACAATAACGTCAAGATAATAAAAATAGTGATACTGGATGAAATTAAGTAAAATATATATAGATATATAAAATACAATTTTAGGTATGAAAAACCTAAAATGTCCGGTATTGTTACGGTCTGTCTCTGTTCCTATCTCTATGTCTTTGTCTCTCTCTGTGTCTGTCTCTCTGCTTGTTTCTTTCTGTCTTTCCACTTCAGTCACTCCCACATTCCAATCCATCTCATCTCCTAACAAAGATCTTTAATATATTACCAAGATATCCCACGCCTCGCCAGTGTCGCCACCTACTGTAAGTGGCCGTGATTTGACGTCAGATCTCGCAAATGTCCTTTGATTACAGTTGCTAGATCACACCAGAGTGTGTTGCTGAGACAGTCAGGTCTCAAACAAAGATACTTTTATCTTGTTTTGTCTGTCTGCAAAACACAATTTTAACGTCCGAATGTTCTGAGCATATGTGGCTTGCGAAGAATGGGTCCAATATTTACTTCAGTGACCATGCGGCAGAAGAATCAGTCATAATCTGCCTTCATCTTCACTTCTCCCATTTGAATTAATAGAGTCATGAGTCATGACCTACTTCTGGCGGGCACACGTAGATACAGGAATACCTCCCAATCTCAGGGCGGACACTGTAGATTTTATACCCTAAACATGTATTTCAATCACTTTCAATCTGGTGTCCCTATTTTGGCATGTCATTATACTGTACATGAAGGTGACCATTTTTATCAAAACATTTTTAGAAAATTAAACAAATTCACACATTATTCAAAAATAACAAATAATAGACCTACAAGTCATTTTCACTATGAATACAGGTGTGCCTACTGCCTTGTGGTTTTGACTTGCCCATTGGTGTGCATGAGGCACAAACATTTTGAAAATGACTGGTACAATTTACAATTTAGGCATTTAGCAGTTGCTCTTAATCAATTTACAGTAAGCAAGGAAAACACAAGGTAATAAGGTAATACTACATAAAATGCATAGCAATAGTAATCTAGGATCATAGGTAAACCAATAACCTATCATCAGTCTAAACAGTATAACATCACATCACAAAATACCCTTGTTTCCTACCGTTGTTTCTATCGTGGATGGTTAACATAGCAAATGACATCATGTCGGTGAGAGCTAATAAAAACAAAGGGAGGGGAAAATGAAAACAGCTTATTTAAATTAACGGTTGGATAATAGCACACTCTGAGAAAAAAATGTTGGCCTAACCTATGAGCACAAATTAAATCTCAAAGGCCAAACAAAGCAATTATTAACTAATACCGCTGTTTACGGGGAGGCACATGCTGTTTTGATCATGTGGAAGAAAGAAGTGCAGATGAAGGGGAGGTAGAATCCTAGTAAACGGTTTCTTTGTTCAAAGCTCCTCTGATCATTTAGCTTTCCTAGATATGTGTAGAACAAAATCCTTCTACTACATCATTTCTTGCTGTACGTTTAGATTTGAAGCATATCACCATGGCAGATTAAAGAAACAGAATCAGAATCAGAATCAGAATCAGAATCAGTTTTATTGTCACATCACAGGTTTACAAGGTAAAAAAGTGGGTGAAATTCTTTTTTGTACATCGTTCCCATCGCAACGTTAGTTTCCATAGAAAGAAGAGGGGGGGGGGGGGAGAAGAAGAGGGTGGGGGGCAGGTGGGAAGGAGATCAAAAACAAGAGAGCAACAGAAGGCCAGACAAGTTATCTACATATTTACAAATTACCTGAGATAATAAAAAAAACTAAAAAACTAAACTAAGGTGCCTGAGCATAGCAGCAATGTATTGTATACTGTGCATGTTATACTTATACTGTGCATGATAGACAAAGGACGTTAAGGTGCTTAGAGGAAAAGGAGCACAATAAAAAGACCCAAAAAAAGTCAGTGCGTTATACAAGGGATTAAGGTGCAAAAGGTCAGTGCGTGTCCACCTAGAGTGGACTGACCCTAGTATAATCCGCATGTAGCTCCATGAGGGAGTGCAACAAAAGTCATTTGTACCTGGTGTAGTCCACAGGTGTGTCCGAGGGGGGGGCTAAAGTCCAAGTAATTGTCCCTGGTATAATCCACAGGTGTGTTCAGGAAGAGCCAGAAAAGTCTGCGCCGCCTGCTGTCAGGCTGCTGAACTCATCCAGGCTTATGCCCCATTCAGCATTCTGACAGCAGTTGGATTGAAACTACACCAAAATCTGGTGGTGGAACTCTTGATACTGCGGTAGAGCCCCTTGCCCGGTCGCGGTCGTTGTAGGGGGTTGAACAGTCTGTGACTTGGGTGGTGCTTGTCCTTGATGATGCGCTTGGCTTTGACCACGCACCGCTTTTTGTACAGTTCCTGGAGCGCTGGGAGCTCGATTCCCATTATCCGCTCTGCCGATCGCACTACTCGTTGTAGGCTGACCTTTTCTCGGGCAGTGCAGTTCCCGTACCAGGCCGTGACACAGCCTGTTAGGATGCCTTCAACAGAACTGTTGTAGTACAGCCTGAGGATGCGACGTCCTACTCCGAGCTTCTTCAGGCGGCGGAGCCAGTACAGTCGCTGCTGAGCCTTTTTCCTCACGTGTGTGGAGTGCGTCTCCCATTTGAGGTCCTCCTCGATGTGTACTCCGAGGAACTTGAACTCGCTGACCCTTTCCACTGCAGCACCGTCGATGAGGATGGGCGCATGGTCTCTCCGCGGCCTCCTGAAGTCCACGATCAGTTCTTTGGTCTTGTCGACGTTAAGAGAGAGGTTGTTCTCACGACACCAGTGTGCCAGTGATTTGATCTCCTCTCTGTAGTCAGACTCGTCGTTGTTGACGATTCGGCCTATCACTGTCGTGTCGTCCGCGTACTTTATGATGGTGTTGGAGACGTGTGTGGCTATGCAGTCATACGTGTACAGGGAGTAGAGGAGAGGGCTCAGCACGCATCCCTGGGGTGCTCCGGTGTTGAGGGTCAGGGGGTCGGATGTGATGCTGCCCATTCTCACCACCTGATGTCGGTTGGACAAGAAGTCCTGTATCCAGTCGCACATGCTTGGGTGTAGCCCTAGGTGTCTGAGCTTTTTGTCAAGTATTGCTGGGACAATGGTGTTGAATGCTGAGCTGTAGTCCACGAACAGCATACGTACATATTTGTCCTTCAGCAGCTTGTTGTCCATGTGCGAGAGGACGGTGTGGAGAGCCATGGCAATAGCGTCGTCGGTGGATCTGTTTTTGCGGTATGCATACTGCCACGGATCCAGCGAGGCAGGTAGCGTGGAGCTGATGTATTGTAGGGGGAAGTACTCTGTCTGTGCAGAATAAATGTTGGCCATGTTGCCATATAATTACTGTTGGGCGGAAACCTTATTGTTATTATTTAGTCAGAAGCTCTTGTTAATGCTTTTCATTGTTTAAATTTTTTTATTTAATTTTTTTTGGGCATGTCATTACAGGCAGATTTTTTTTAATAAACTCTTGATAAAAACGTGAAAGGGATATTTATACAGTATCAAGCTGTCAACAGTTTTGAATGTAATTTTCTTTTGTGATACTGTATGCACAGGGCAAAACATTGCCATCACAATGTTTTATTTTCCCCCCTTCCTTTCATTTTCATTCTGTTATTGAAGTGTTTTCAAGTGTTGGAGTTGGTTAGCAATGTTATCAAGAAGCAATCACAGCTTGATGGAGTCAGGATCCGGCCACGAAACAAAATGGCTGGGAGGCAAAAGGCCGCCTGAAGGGTGAAGGACAGTGAAAATTCCACCAGTATGCAATCTGAAGAGTCAATTTAATGTGTTATTTGTTCAGACCTGGCCAGCTACAGTATATCTACAGTATGCACCTGTGCAAATGGAAAATCGTCACCTCTGCCTTTGGTAAAATATAGGCATTTAAAGCTAATTTGGTGTTTGTCCAAATACAGTCACTTTAATCTATACTCTTTCGTTCGACGGTGTTGCTTGACCGAAATTAGCCGATCTACAAGCTCTCGATGTGTCATACTGTATGTATTTTCGGTGAGCGGTCCAGTCATACAACAGAGCATTTAAATCAGGCTGTACCCAAAACAAGACAGGAAAGTGATGTGTTTTTTCGCAACTAGTGTCAGTGTTGGCTCTTTTTTATTTTCTTGTCATTGTTACGTAGAACTTCAGTTGCAGTTACCAGTTTTTAGAATAGTATATGTGCTCTAAACTGCAATTCATGTCAGATTGAATAGCACTTCATATTTTCAAACAGCCCATTACTTTAGTGCCAGTCTTCATCTTGTACCCAACTCCAGCCTGGCTATCAAGGTCACTGCACACTCTGCACATTCTGTGTGATGTTGCTTACGGTGCATAGATCCACAGATAGATTCACGATTGTTCCTTGAATGTTCCAAGTCTGCCTCTTCAGCCAATGCAGACCCCATGAGTCCTGATTGATAAGACTACAATTGAGTGGCCCCGAGAGCCATTGACTACTGATTACTGCTACACTGTAACATTATACAGTAAGACAAAGTGTTAATTTAACTCTTAAAACTACAAATGGATAAATTAACTGTATGGATTTTATTTTGTAATGATACACCTGTCGTGCGTGCGTGCGTGCGTGCGTGTGCGACGTACAGTTAGTATGTGTGAGGTGGTGGTGGGAAGGGGGATGATTGGTAGAACTTGAAAATAAAAACATGCACTATATATTAATTGCTTACTGTTAAATCTCCATAAAATCCTCCATGTACTTTAATCATAAAGGTTGAAAATAATCCCTTATTATCTCTGACTGTAAAGTGATAACTGAACAACAACAGCGTGTTTAATTTGCAATGATTTCCTGTTAGATACTGTAAACCAAATAGGGGATTAGCAGATATACTAATATGAATAAATAAATAAATGAACAGCTGATAAATATGGGATTAAGTTATTTAAACATTTTTATAGAACTAAATCATGAAGGATAGAGAAATTGAAAGTCTGTACTGTAATTCCATGCTAATATCTCTGTGGCCCTTTTCAGGGAAACACTCGGTTAGCAGATTTAAAAACTCTCCTGAAAAACAAATTCAGTTGCATTGCAGATTTTCCCAGTTCATATTTAGGTCAGCGGAATGTACTCCTCACTAGGTACGTACAAGTAGGTAGGCAGATACTTATACTGTATATACTTACTGTATATTGATCCGCATAGGGGATGGTTGTCATGCATCAGCAAACATACTGTACTGTACTACCCATACATACATACACGCACGAACGCACGCAGAAGCACGCACGCACGCACGCACGCACGCACGCACGCACGCACGCACGCACGCACGCACGCACGCACGCACGCACGCACGCACGCACACACACACACACACACACACACACACACACACACCGTATACCGTATTTAGATAGATCATTTATTGATCCCAAAGTATTTCAGACAGTTTTTCAGTTGTTGTTTTGCATGTAAACACACGGACGCACTCATGCATGAGTGGACTCACGCACGCATGTACGCACACACACACTTACACACGCACATTCGCACAACCCATCCAACAGTATAGTGTACACACATCTTGCAAAAAAATCGCAACATCTGTCCGTCTGTAGTTCACGTATCTCTAGTACTCTGACAACGGGTACACCGGGTATTGCATAACGGGCATTTCCAACTTGCATCGTTCGCAACTTGCATCGTTCCCGAGTAGAGGAGTGCCCATGGCACCGGTCTAGTCCTACAATAAATGCATATATGCATATATACAGTATATAGGGGCATGCCCATTATATGGGACCGACCGACTTCAAACTCGGCATACGCATCATACATCTCCAAATTGCATCGTTTCCGAGTAGACCGGTGCCCAACTGGCACCGGTCTGGTACAGTAAACACACAGTCAAGGCAACACTCCAGCACTCTGCAGGGTAGCAGACCAGTGACCCGACCAGCAAATTGTTGGAGCAGAACAGAGTGGCTCCTTATTGCAGGATGTGTGAGCATGCCCTGCAGCGTACCTTTTGGTGGCTTTGCCCTGGCATCAGACATTCTGTGGAAGATGTATTCTACGTGGGCACTGCACACCGTTCTACAGTACCTCTTAGAGTATTAGGACCATTTGGATAAAGCCTATTTATATGAGTGAGCAAAGGAAATTGAGATTTAAGGACACCAATTCAAAATCGCTCACGTTGTGTTTACGCCGAACAAAGAGTTTATTTTGTACTGCAATGGAACACTTATTCTCCCCTTTTGCATCATCTGTTCAATTTGCTACAAAGAACCTGCAGATCAGCATACTGCGAGTGAGAGGCTGTCAGATATTGTATACTGCAATTGTGCCGGCACAAGTGACCAATAACAGAACGGATAGGAGGCATCTCAGTGGCTATAAAGGGGAGGAAACAGGGTCAGAGGAAATAAGATCTATGACTATACTTTGAGTGGGTGTACTTTAACGCAGTATTAGGCCTATGGATTTTTTTGTTTTCTTGGCTTTTGTAGGCATGGTGCCTGCAGGAAGAATCATGCTTAATTTACTTTGTCATACACCAATCTACAGGCTCACAACGTGTTGTGAGTTTGTAGATCAGTTAGCCTATTTTCAGCAAGTGACACAACACCTTCATAAGTATGGAAAAAAATCAGGTTTAGTACTATGACATATGTTGTGAAAGCCATTGTGAAGTTATGCAAGTCAGTAACCACTTGACGGTCATCCCAATTTTAAATTTTAGGCATAGGCGAAAATTTTGACAAATAAATCAAAACATTTCGAATATTTTTAGAAAATAGCAGATCTACAAGCTCACGACGCCTTACATGGCAACACATACTGAGCAATTTCTTTTCAAAATAATTTAGAATGTTTTATGTTTCATCAGGCCAAGTGCAAGTACTCTTTGAAGACTGTTAGCCTGTCAGAGATGTCATCGTATAGCGTCATATACTAATGCAACTGCAAATGTAATTCAGCACCAGTGACATGATGATAATTATCTGTCTTGCATGAACTAATGGCACTACTTATTTATTATCATCTGTGTAGGCTATCATGTGTGCAGTGGCTAATGCTTTGCATGCCCTGCTGACTTGTACACTCTTCTACCCAGCTCATAAATGCATACATTCTTCACTCCTTGTACTATATACGATGTAGTGTGTGTGTGTGTGTGTGTGTGTGTGTGTGTGTGTGTGTGTGTGTGTGTGTGTGTGTGTGTGTGTGTGTGTGTGTGTGTGTGTGTGTGTGTGTGTGTGTTTGTGTGTGTTTGTGTGTGCGTGTGCGTGTGTGTGTGTGTGTGTGCGCACACGACGTGCGTGTTTTCCCGCACGCGTACGTGCACCCATGGGCACGCTAAGCCATGCACACGTAGCCGTGCGTGCGTACGCGTGCGTGTGTGTGTGCTGGGAGGCTGGTTGCCAGCTGTCAGGGAGTTCAGCCTGTAGTCATTCAGGGGGAACAGGGCCGGGGAAGCTGCCAGTCAGCCCCAGCACTGCTACTGCTGTCCCTACAGTAATGATGATGCGGAAGCACGTCCAACACTACGGGAGCTCATTAAGGGAAAATAATTGGCGTTTGTTAAAAACAACAATCCGCAGGCTGGGGAGACAGGTGTTTGTCCGTGTTTGGGAAGAGTCCCCCTTCCTCGTTTTTCTTTTTTTTACCTGTCATCTACCAAAGGAGAGAGGTAAACCTCCCAAACATCAGACTACAGGGACCACAGGGAACTTAATAGTGCGCTGTGCTGCTGGGGAGATGCTGAAAAGTCCAACATATTAACATACAGTAATGCAAAGCAATATTAGCATGTCAGATAAGAAGTAATGTACTGTAACACATATAGAAGGGCTCATTTGCTTGCTGTATAATGCTTTACTGCTAGTGCTAAAATGACACGAAATTGCATCCATTAAGTTCTTCTGTAATCAGAAGAAACACTAATTGAGAGGAAGGCCTTATCATATATAAATACGATAAGGCCATATAGTTCTCATGCATGTTGTAATATCTCAAGAACAGATTCTGCTCTGCGTTGGAATCTGTCGGGGAGGTTCGTCTTAACATGTACGCAGTAGCCTACAAGTGGGCGTGCCTTCAGATCAGGAAGCAGGCCGCGCTTTACCCAATCAAATGTAGTGGGCGGGATTCACGTGTCCGTCGATCCTTCCCCACTCGAAACAAGCCGAAACTAATTTAACAATAGCGTCCGCGGAGCAGACAAAACCACGGAAAGATATTCACATTTTAACTTGCTCTTTCATCATAGAAACAAGTGGGCTTATAACCAAAACGATCCATGTTCTCTGGGAGAAGTGGTGTTAGTGTTCCGTGTAGAAATATTGTTAGTGGGAATGAAAACATAGTCGCACCACCGGAAGTGGAGCGGTGAAGGCAGACCAAAACCCTGGTTTCCTTGCGCACGGGTGCTACGTTTTCTTCCGCCCAGAGCCAACTGACATAGTAACAAACAGCAGAGGTCGCTGTTTTTCCTTTTCAGTTGGCGATGGGTTCCCAGATTGTGCATGTTAAAATGTACATACTGTATACGGTGCATTTATGTCTGAGTCATAGTGTTGGGGAATTTGTCAGAGTACCCGTTGTACCCATCTGTGTCCTTTTTGCCCATTTATGGAGATCCTTGATGTCATCAATATGCCCATTTATGGACATGCCCCTTTGCGCCCATATATGGAGCTGACTGATTTGTTTGCGCCTGATGCCATGACAACACATTGAGATTAGACAACACACTCCATATTTGGGGCGTAACAGTACTCAAGTAAATGTATTCGGATGCCTGATGAAATATAACAATTAAATATTTGTAAGGGAGAAACTATACTGTATCCCAGTGATATTCAACTGGCGGCCCGCGGGCCAAATCCGGCCCCAGCTGAGCTTTCTTGTGGCCCCTGGAACACATTCCACATTCCATTGTAAAAATAAATGTACAACATTATTATTAGATGGTTGGTTGTACAGAATGACCATTTGAATGTTTTTCGTAACCGTTAACCGAAGCTCGTTAATAGTTAACCAACCAATAGCCCGATAAGAATAAAACGTAGGCTACTGTTTAGAAAGGTTTGGGTTTCCTAATATACTACTGTAGATCTGCTGTGCTGCGTGTTGTTGTAACACGTCTGGGGTAGCTAGATTAGGCAGGGGGCCACAAATTACTTGAAGTTGTGGGCCACAAGACCGTGACAACACACATGAAAACAAATGTTCATAGTTAAACGAGACCATTGAGGAATTCATAACTGGTTGGTTAAAGGGTTCTTATTGTGCTATTATTTTATTTATTTTTTGGTGCAAAGGTGCAGATACTGTATCTTACCTGAAAGATATTATAGTCACCCCTAAGAAAAGTGTTCAGGTAGCTCATCGTATGTACTAAGAAAAAGTGTTAAGATGTATTTAAGTATCAAAAGTAAAAGTACAAGTTTCAAAAGTAGAAGTATTAAAAACCTTTTCATGGGTACAATGAAACCAAACAGCCAGAAATGTTGTCTACTTCTCTCTACTTTCTGAATAATCTTTCAAGTAGTTCAGCTGTTTTTTCAAGTAGCTATATCACTACATTTCAGTGGCATATCAACATAAAAAAGCACAACAGATGAGTTTTGAGAGTATTTCTGAGTGGCTTCGAGTGGCTTTCAAATCAATGAATTGGTTAGTTTTGAGTGGATTTTGTTCGATCTTTTTGTTTGATCTTCCATCTTTTACATCTCCATCCACTTGTAGGTTTTACACAGTATGATTCGTTCATCCTCAATAGTGCCCTGGGCTGAATGATGGTCTAACTCTCCCCTATTAATGAAATGCGTCATAAGAGCTTGTGCTCTTATCAGCCGGATGCTCAAAAACAAAAAAAAGCCAGAACCTTTCCTTCATACGAACATGTAAACACCTATTTTCTCAATATCCAAATCAAAGCCTGTGCATTATAAAGGACTGGCACAAAAATGATCCTATCAAACATCAAAAGCCATGAGTGCAGTATGAAGCAGGCCCTATTAAGTTACCATAATGGACACAATATGTCCATTGTTGTGTCCTATATAGCACACACAACAAACAGTCAAACGGTTAACCACGAACACGGTTTTGTGGCCCCCGACTTCAAGTCATTTTACAATTGTGTCCCCCTGCCTAATCTAGTTGAATACCCCTGCTGTATCCCTTTCTGTATTTAGAAAAGAGGGGAATAAATGGCTTGGTTTCATGGATCTGTAGCCTAATGTTGTCTATCTGACACTGTGAGCATAATGTGTGTACTGGGGATTCATGCATGGAGTTTTTATCCAAGCACTATATATAAACTATATATATATATATATATATATATATATATATATATATATATATATATATATATATATATATATATTTCAACATATTGAAATATTTCATGCATGGAGTTTTTATCCAAGCACTATATCTCTATATCTCTGCTGTCCGGCCGGAACCAGCTAAATCCAAAATGGTAATTGTTCAGGAAATGAAAAACAAAATATCAATTTTTCTGAAAATGAAGAAAACCTTATATTTTTAAAACAAAGCAATACTGCCTCATCAAACTTGGTATTGTGACTTTATATATTATCAGATACTTGCATGTGTCATTATATTATCACCACTTTACCCAAATCCAGCTCAAGTGGAGTTAGGAGTTTTTATGTTCTCCCAAAAGCATTGAAAAATCTTCTCCCTGTCTGCCTCATACAGAGCAGAGCTTCTCTGAGAGCCTGAGAGGAGGGGGGAGTTGTTTGTTTTTGACGGACAGTTTGAGGGTCCAATGGAGTTAGGAGTTTTCGTCAGAGGCGCTTTTTAATACTTTTCATATGTTATTATTCAAAAAAAAAATACACAGATGTAGAGGGGGTTCAATAGCGTTGATTTATGAAAAAAAAAATGAAAATGGAGTTAGCTGGTCCCGGCTGGACACCTAAGCTATATATATATATATATATATATATATATATATATATATATATATATATATATATATATATATATGTTGAAATATAACAAATTCACATATATAACATATTTCAACATGAATATTCATCAGGCATCCGCTCGTTTCACTGAGATGTGTTCACGTTTCAGAACATCTTGTCATATATGGTCTCGAAAGGCTTTTCTGATTCCCAGTAATTACCGAACACTGACAATCACTGCAATTACAGATAAATGCAGCAGTTGTGAAGGTATGGGGAAACAATCTTAATTAAATACAACACGTTAACAGACGCATGGCAGGTGAAACATGCAATTACTGGTAATTGAGGAGTGAGAGTCCTCCACAACAAAACCAAATAAACATCCAGTCCTAAAAGGAAAACTGTAGATCACAAGACCTTAAAGGTAGGGTAAGTGATTTTCTTTGGTTAAAATAAGTGTTAAATAGCTCTATATTCTGATAGTACTCATTGATATAGAGTGTTTGTTCAGTAAAAGGAGTCTCCTTGTCTCTCCAGCTCTTTATAAAACAGAAAATACATTTTCGTTGTTTCATTTCCAATTTTATCCAATCAGGATAGAGAACTCAATCAGGATATAGATTAAGTGAAATTGGAAGTGATGACACTAAGAAATGAGCAGGCAAAATTGGAACTGGAACACTATAAAAATGAAGCTTAAAATTGGGTACTTTCTTCTGATTGGCTGAGATTTTGACACCTACTGGAAAATGCATTTTCTGTTTATTAAAGAGCTGTAGAGACGGGGAGACTCCTGTTACTGAACAAACACTCTATAGCAATGATTACTATCAGAATATAGTGCTTTAACCTTTTAACAAAATACTTTTTGTTTTAACCAAAAAATATCACTTACCCTACCTTTAAGCCAAAGATGTTTTTTTCTCATCGCCAAAGACTTTTGTAAATCGTATTCTGAACAACACCGAATTTAAATTCCCTGGGTTATTATAATATATCTATCTGCATGATCACAACTCATACAGATTACAGAAGAGATCATCAATATAGTTTTACATTATATAGTACTAGAGTCTCGGGGGGCTACGCCCCCCTCGACACCAGCCGTGCACGGGGCTTTGCGTTTGTTGTG
This sequence comes from Gymnoscopelus braueri, assembly GCF_963280865.1. Taxonomy (NCBI): domain Eukaryota; kingdom Metazoa; phylum Chordata; class Actinopteri; order Myctophiformes; family Myctophidae; genus Gymnoscopelus; species Gymnoscopelus braueri. Next base: position 28,771,647 of record NC_137606.1, read on the forward strand.
TCCCTGTCTCTGTGTCCGTGTCGCTGCAGCACAGAGTGGGCAGCAGAGATGGGAATTATGGCTCTTTTAAGGGAGGCGGATCGTGGGGTTGCGTTCCTTGCAAAGAGGCATTGTGAATACTGCCTCATTTATGGCTCAGGTATTATAGATACGGAAAAATATATGTAAATATGTATGTATTGATATGTCATAATAGTATGTATGTTTGTATTGTAGGTATCATTTATATGTGACTGTAAGTATGTGTTATTGTGTACTATAATACAGCATATGACATGATATAATGATATATTATTATATGTAATAATATATAATAATATAATATATAACAGCATTAATACAATATTTATTATAGTATAACATATAATATACTTAAAGTTGTACAATGCAAATTCACAACTAACGATTTTTAGCAACCTCTGCTGGTCACTACCGTCACTGCATACAATTTCCGTGGTCCTCGATTACCCAGAATTCCATTCGTTTTCACCGGAAGCCGGAAGCGTTTCAAAAAGCGATCTTTTAATTGTTTTATACTATCTACGGATCGTTTCTCTTAGCCAGTGGAGCATTAGTTACCATGAGCTGTGCTTTCTTTTTCTGTTCTTTTTCGATCTTCCAATCCTACATTCTCTTAAAATCAGCGTGAGGTTCGTTATTGTTATTAGCGCGATAGTTCCTGGCCAAACAGGAAACCGTTGCGGTAGTTCCTGGCCAAACAGGAAACCAGTGCATTTCCACCTCCGTTTTCCGGCCAGATGATGTCATTTCCCCGGGAAAGTCCCCCCAGTCCACGTTCAATATAAAATATATAAATAAAAGACTTCCGGGGGTGAAATTCATGTTCAGTTTTGTTGAAAACGTTACCTAGTATGCCTTTAATAATACATATTATTGTAATGTGTAATATTATGATATGGAACAGTTTAGTGCAATAATAATTGTAGTGTGTAATTTATTTATATATAATAACATATATGGAATATATATAAATAGCCATATAATATTCATATTCATATGCTTGTTTCTCGCGCACAATCTGGCAACACTGAATGTGCGTGCGCGCTCACTCTCACACACACACACACACACACACACACACACACACACACACACACACACACACACACACACACACACACACACACAGAGTAAGGGTAGCTTCTTTACTACGTGAGGCGATGCGAAGCAACTTCGGCACGCCAGCATACACACAAGGCAAACAGGCTCACGCGCGCGCACGCACACACACACACACACACACACACACACACACACACACACACACACACACACACACACACACACACACACACACACACACACACACACACACACACACACATGTCGCACAGACGCACACACATTAAAGCCTCAACTTTTTCTTCACGGCGCTCGTGACTCAAAATGAGGTGTTTTTGTTTGTGTGTTACGCACTGGATTGGAACTATTTTTGCAATGTTATTCTTCACAGTTGACCTCAAAGAAAGGTAGGCCATAATATTGTTTTGTTGTTGTTGCTGGCTGGGTGAAGATCATAGTGTGTGTGTGTGGAGATGTAACTTAAGGTGCTCGGTTGTATGCTTTATCCAACATGACAGCCATGTAAACAAACAACCAATGTCATTTACAACTAAACGTTGCGCTCAAGAATGTTTTTGAAAACATTTGAAGTGAGAAATAGACGATGCAATAACCGAAAAGTGATTGTATTTGATCCACTACAGTCGTTGTTTAGCGTGGGTGAACAACGGGGGAAATAGCAAAACACTCGCCCCAAAACACAGTCGCCCCGGGGCAAATCCGGCGGTATTAGAGGCAAATCGGCAGTATATAGAATGGGGGGCGAGTGTGTTTTGGGGCGAGTTTTTATTTATTTGGTCATTTGTTTTCCGAGGCAACAACGGGGGAAATAGCAAAACGCTCGCCCCAAAACACAGTCGCCCCGGGGCAAATCCGGCTGTATTACTGGCAAATCGGCAGTATGTAGAATGGGGGGCGAGTGTGTTTTGGGGCGATTTAAAAAAAAATTATTCATTTGTTTTCCGAGGCGTACTTGTCCGCCCAGCCCAATACTTACATTGCCGTAAGCAAGGAAATACTTCGTTTTGTTGTTACTTTTGTGTAAATTTATTTATGTATTTATTAAGTAGCCGTGTAATAAGTGGGATAATGGTGGTTAATCGCCCTGAAGGGCTTTAAATGTCAATAATGAGGCCCATGCATTATCCCTTGCATACTGTTGCGAGTGAAGACCGCTGATTTCAATGGCCGCCGCTTCGTGTTGTGTCGGCTGTGGCCGTCGGCGTTCGGTTGTGCTGACGGTAAACGGTGCGAAAGTGTTTCCCCGTCCGGTGTGGTTGTAATGTGGTGAGTAGAATTAATTATGTTGCGAGGTGGAAAATGTGTAGTGAGCAATAAGAAGTACCCTACGCCACCCGTAAATTCAGCGTGCACGTTGTGGCTGGTGTTGTGGTGAGATGTCAGATGTAGTTGTTGTGTTTAGTCGAAATCAATGCTGTGGGTATGGCGTCAGCAGGCGAGAGGTCCAAATGAATGGAATGGCTGTGGGTGTCAGTGGCGGAAGTAGCAATTCGCCCTTTATATAAGTAGATAAAGTATTGATATTAAAGTTTATTTTTACTTTCAGTTGTACAATTGTAGTTGGTGTGATAACGTGGCTGTTCCTGCTGTTTGTGTTGCAGTGGTGAACAGTAACTAAGTACATTTACTTGAGTAATGTAGTTAAGCAATTTTTTTTGTATTTGCCTTGTTTTTTGCAAACACATGACTTTCACTTAGCTACATTTAAAAAAGAAATAGACCCAAACTTACACAAATGTATTATGAATTAACCACTTAAGCCCTATTTCAACAAGCCTGAAAATAACCAATCCAAGACCACAGCGTGTTGGCGGGGGGTGTGTGTGAGCTTCGTAATTTGTACTTTTGAATACTTGAGTGCTAGAGCTAGCCTGGTAAACCCTCCCTCCGGAAATCTAATTTCTATTTGATTCCAGGAGTGAGTCTGGCCTTATCGCCCATTCTGCAATATTGGCTGCAGGCTGAGTTGGGCGGAAGTAATACCGTTGACTGACAACCCCTTCAGCCAATGATATTTTTTCCCCTTCAGCCAATCAGCAGTTCACCAGTCTAATGTGACGTCAACGGGACTTTTGAGACAGCCAAGCCCAAAATGGGTTGCCTTATTCGGGTACATGGGTGTCACTGCCCACCCCTACCGGTTCTCTAAATTTTTATTTTTAAATAGGCTTTGTCATGATTAATTGACCACATATATGAAGTTAAACAACTAAATTCTATCCAAACGATATCTTATAAGTAAATTCCGTGCCTCAAAATAGAAGTTAGAGAGCTTTTTGAAGTCAAAAAATCGCGGAGATTATAGCGGACAGAAAAAGATGGCTGCCGTTTGTGTTTTGGGCTCACTCGAACTCGCCACCTGATTGGCCAACTGTCGCTGTCAATCACAGAACGATGTGCGACGACGCTGATAGGCTCGGTTAGCTGGTAATTCCACTAGAAACCCCCACAATGGGCTATCAGGCCAGACTCACTCCTGGAATCAAATAGAAATTAGATTTCCGGAGGGAGGGTTTACCAGGCTATGCTAGAGCAGGCCTATATACTTTGTCCACCACTGCTGTGTTGTGTGGCTTGAACATGGCATTCTGGTATGTAAGGCTGTTGAGTAAACCTGCCCAAGAGACGTCTTGTTGCAATCTCATCTTTTTCTTGTATTGCAAAACCATCCATCACCAAATAGTACTGTAGGCCATAACATTTCAAGCACATGAAAAGAACACTCGCTCAGACAAACAATAATGTACAAAAACCTCAGTGCTGTGAATGCTATTAAACTGGCATGAAGGATCCTAATCCATCTTAATGTCTGGGAGTGGAGTTGCATGTCATGGTGATTAGGTTGCCTGCTCCCCTGTTTCACACATTTCTCCCTAAACATATGGGGTTAGACATACATTACACAATGTTGCTGTCGGGCCGAAAACCTTGTATGTTCAAAACCATTACTTTTCAGGAAATGGGAAAAAGTACCTGTGTTCCAATTGATCCAATCTGTAGTTATTATTTAGTCACAAGCTCTTAATTCTCTTCAGTCATCACATTTATAAAACCCACAGACAGACGTATCTACATTCAACCTGGCCTCTCTATTTTGGGCATGTCATAAGTGAAAATAAGTACATTTCTCAAGACAAAAAAAAATAGCAGGTCTATGCAATGCTTTTGTGCAACACTGTCATACGATGACGTATAACAAAAAAACTGAAAAAGTTGAAAGAGGGAGATACAAGTTTTCTGCCCGACAGCGACAATTTATTACAGTTTCCCATGATTTTCCTGGGCCAAGACACCTACTGTAAGATATACAAAGGTTGTGCTCAGTTTGGGAAGACTGGATGGATTAATGCTGTGCAGTAAAGATCATACTTCTTTGTGACAAGATTTATTAATTTTTTAAGCCCAGATCAAACAGACATTGACCATGCATAGACCTGACTGGCTTATGATGGGTTTACTTGAGCACCATGAAATGGATGCTGCAATCGTGAGTCCACATAACCTCAAATCTAGGAGAACAATAGAGGGGACAGGATATATAAATATATATAAAGCAATTTATATTATTCATAGTCCACAATTCGAACACAAGTGTGTGCTCGGATGCAGGAGCAGGACATCAGACATTTATGGTGTCTAGTTTTATGATTGATGTCTTTTGTGTTTGCACGTATGTTAATAGTGTTGAAAAAGGAGACCACATTTTTGTTGAATGGAATACATCGCTGTAATGGAGCATGAAGAGCCACCGGCAATTTCTCTGCTCAAATAGAATAATTCCCCAAAGGAGATTGAAATATAATCATTTGAGGGATAAAAAGAAAACATTGAGGGACAATGGATTTACAGGCTTTCTTCGACCATATATAGCTTTCATTGTTTTTATTACTTCCAATGAGATTCAATACCTAAGTTCTGCCCAAAAGATCAGAGATATGAGACAGTAATTACAGTGTAGCTGAAGTGTTTTGTGAAATGTGTGTGGAGTGAAAAAACTAAAACTAAAAAAACATAGAACAAACAGAATATGGGCTTTTGTCTGGTTAATGTAGACAGCATTGCTGAAAGAGAGCCGTTGTCCTCGTATAATCAAGTTCATCATTTCTTATAGTTATTATTATGTTTTCCAGTTGATCCTTCAATGACAGGTTTCAGGCAGGGTGAGAATGCCATTCCTTCTCCATGAACTCGCTTATATAATAGGCAGTCGAAGGACCATACCAATGGTCTGGTTCAATATGACTCACAGTATAGGGAACGGGCTTAGTGACGTCAGAGTTAAGATTTGTGGTTAACTCCGCCCACTTTGGACGCCATTTTGCAGTCTGACCAGTTTGACGCGCAGCAACGTCAGACTGTAGTTCTATGCTTCTTGTCTAGCAGCTGACGAAATAACATAACCTCATTCCCAAACACATATAAGCTCTCTTATAGCTCTCTGTGCTCAAAACGAGCATGACAGCATACAATCAAAACATCAACATCTGTTGTGTTGATCAGACAGCAGTGGTGGACAAAGTACTCAAATGTTTTACTTAAGTAAAAGTATCAATGCTGCAATGTAGAAATACTGTTAGAAGTAAAAGTCCAGTATTCAAAATGTACTTGAGTAAAAGTACAAAAGTGTTGGCATCAAAATGTACTTAATGTACCAAAAGTAAAACTACTCATTATGCAGACTGTCCCGTTTCACAAGTCTTCAAAATGTATACAAATCTTTTGAAAATAGACGATCTACAAGCTCACAACGTGTTGCAAAGCAACGCGTTGTGAGCTTGTATACCTGCTATTTTCAAATAGCCGAAGTATATAGGGATAAAGTGGTTAATGTATGTTTTGTAATAATAATACAAAGTAACTAGTAACTAAAGTTTTCAAATAATTGTAGTGGAGTAAAAAGTACAATATTTGCCTCTGAGATGTAGTGGAGTAGAAGTAAAAGTACGGACATTTTTAAATACTCCAGTAAAGTAAAGATAACTCAAATTTGTACTTAAGTACAGTTACTTTACACCACTGTCAGATGGAGTTTCGCATTTCCTATAGTGGCTACTGGCTAGGCTAGCAGTTTGCATGGGAAGTTTGCGGCCGTAGTAGTTAAATCTAGCATAATTTTTTTTGAGTGGTGCCAGCCACTCCTACACTTGACCGTGTGTGTGTCTGTCTGTGCGTCCGTCGACAGGTAATGCAACAACTTTGCATTACCTGTTGTATAATTGCCAATTTGCGCAGACTTTGGGCATGTGCTTTATACTGTCAAACTAAGTTGGATTTAAAAGGGGTCCTGGTATTTCTGAATATAGAAATACAAAGTATATAAAAAGTATAGTCTCTCCTCACATTGAGAAACAAATTTCTTGAGGCTTTGGTCCTCTTTTTACTGCAGCCAGGTGTGCTATTTCCATAGGTGCTTCTGGTTAGCCTCATTAGTTCAGGCAGGCAATCATCTACAGTATACTGTAAATTTGACATCCAAAAAAATCTGCAATTTGTGTGTAGCACTTGCTGATCAATAGCATTTTTCACTGCTACAGTGTATTGAATTTTAAAAAGGTTTAGCAGGCATTTTTTTTATTCTTCTCTAGCATAACAATACAGAAAATTCCATGGGGATATGCTGTTTCCCAGGACTGAATGAGTAGACATCAGCAAAACCAACCAGGGAAAAAAAAGTAGAGAAACTATTCATTATCCATAAAGATTATCCATAAAATTAACCACTGAACAGACATTAGGCATGTGTCAGGGAATGTATAGTGAAGGTTACGGTGTTATTTAAATGTGGAAGATTGATTTCTATGTGCAGACCAGCGTGTGCTTACTTAACAATAGGTATTCATATTATGTAGGATAATCACTATCTCTACTGACAATCGGTGAGGCTCTTCACAGAATGTGCCTGTATAGCCTGCTGCCAAAACGAAGGGAATTGAGGTTGTGCTTCTCGCTCAGGATGCAACTAACTACACTGGGGCTGGGGTAAATTCATGTTCAATTCAACGCAGTTAAGGAATTCAGCTTAATGTAGTATAATGATTAATTAAATTGTTGACCACTGAATAGAAGTTTGATTTTACATTTTGAATCGTTTACATTGACTGGCATATTTTATCTCTTGAAGGCTGCAGGAACCCGAAAAGAGGTCCTGTTGCTTTTACAGCCTTTAATATAATTGTATTCATCAGTCTTATACTCATCACTACCGATTTTGGTGGGACATTTGGAGTTTAAAAGTCTGAAATGGTTGTCATCTACATGCAGCGCTCCTCTTCCCATCACTCACACATATGAGCTCCATTCCTCTGTCTCCACTGCCCCAGCTCACTCATTGCGGCAAGAGACATATGCCTCCAATTTCTGTTTTGTCATTTCTAACTGAGGCAATCCACTGGATGAATTCCCCTCCGAGTACCAAAGTAGACGTCAGAGAGAGAGGGACATACACACACGGACACACACACACACACACACACACACACACACACACACACACACACACACACACACACACACACACACACACACACACACACACACACACACACACACACACACACACACACACACACACACACACACACACACACACACACACACACACACACACACACATTCAGAGAGAGAGAGAGAGAGAGAGAGAGAGAGAGAGAGAAAGAGGGGGGAGGGAGAGAGAGAGGACAGTAATAATCTTCTAAACTTAACAGGAGATTCTTCTTCATGACTGAGAAGCGTTTGTTGCACAGTTTTTTCACAATCTCCATTCATCACCTCATGGCATTAGCTTCTGAGGAAGACAGAGAAGAAAAGACAGGCTTAATTTTCTATTTTTTCTCTCTAAGTACGGGATGCACAGCATTATCTCTCTCCAGATTTGCACTTTCAAGCAAGTAGGCAGTGGGAATGATGGGAAGAGAGCAGCCTGGGATGATAATAATGTAATTGGTGGTGAATGTAATTGGTGTGGTGCCATTCGTCACTCAGTCAGTCAATCGGTCACTAACTGCCTGTATCTGGAAATAAGATGAACAGAATTAGCATGGTAATTCTAGAGAGTACTGCACGCTACTCAGGCTTCATTAATTCTACTTATTTTTCCTTGGGCGATATCAAGGTAGGTATATGTAGAAATCCCAAAGGTATTTTCAATACTGAAATAAGCAGTTTCGTGATTATGAAGAAACAATTGCCTACAACATTTTTAGGTTCTACACACAAGAACAGGTCATTAAAGAATGTTGCATGCTGAAACGGATGCAATTTGGAGGTATTGCTGCAGATAATGAAAATGGTTTAGGAAGGAAGGAATATTGGACTATCCAAATGCAAACCTGTCATATCTAGATGGCTTGCAGGTATCTGTAAAGATACATTAAAGAGCAGAGAGTGAATATCGTATGGCCAGTGGGCAGTTTACTAGTAGGTACATTAAGTTGTTCGTGAACACGAATCACTTCTGCAGACAGTGAGTCATCCATCTACAGTATGTGCACACATACTGATACTGTGCTTATACACATACAGTTTATACATGTACATTTTACACATGCTTGATGTGTGCTTAAGCACACATCAAGCATGCACATGGCCATCCAGAAATACAGGCAGGACAACCATCAACATTTTTTAGAATAGCTATAACAATTGCACTAAACAAGTAAGACGCGCGAACGCTGGAGGCGAACGCAGATTCGCCTCGATCTCCAGGCTTTTATTGCTTAGTTTTGCTAAAAAATAAAAGCCTGGCCCAGCGGGTCGGTGTACTCGGTATGAGGAAGTGTTTCATTTCGCAACCAACCAGAGTGCAGTGGGCGTCGCTCGTAATGTTGTGTTAACGGGGCGGGGGTTGACGGACAGATCGGTGAACCAATGGGATCAGGCGCAATCTCTCGCCGGCGAGCCAATGAGAGAATGAGAGCGTGAACACAGACGGAAAGAGACCATAAATATGGGACACACACCGCAAGCACGATGATATAGTAAGCTCCACTTGGTCGGAGGCGCGGATAGATTGTCACCGCCACGGATGTAGATTGATGTTCAAAAATAGATGCCCCCTTTGGCTTTTTCACTTGCAATAGTGTCTGTGGTTTGATGTAACAAACACAGGATATTCAGTCCTCCTACAACAGTGTCTGCATGCGGTTTGAAGTGACAAACACAGAACAGTCAGTCCACTAGCAACAGTGGCTCAGGTTTGATGGGACAAACAAAAGACATTTTCTATCCACTTGTTGAGGTAAAAACAAGAAATTATGACGCAGTCATATTAATACCAGGTTGCTCTCTCCAGCGTCCCCGCACGGAACCAAATGGACCCGTGGTCCTGTACCCTTTCGCTAGTGGGGTAACAAATCGCTGCTGGAGGCGGCGCTGTGTGTGTGTGTGTATGAGGAGTCAAGTCAATAGTTTGTTTGGTGGCGACGACCACACTTCTTTTTTTAAATAGTTTGTTTGGCGACGACCACACTTTTTTTTTGGTTCTGGGCTATGTGATCCCATAGCATGGGAGGACGCCTGTCGTTCAGAGTATGGGGAAGTCTCGGGGAAGTCTCCCCATTGGCTCAAAGGATTGAAGGACAGCCAATGATGAAAAGGTCCCTAGAAAGTGTTAAGAAAGTGTTAAGAAAGTGTCGAGAAAGTGTTGAGTAGTTGATCAGTCTCTTCCTAGACCAGGCTGCAAGCAACCTGGTAAAAAAAGAGATCTTTGCATGATAGCATGGTACTCATGTGGCAGTATTGGCCATACTGGTCTTCCAGACTTGGGGAACCCTCTTCATCCTCAGGGAGAGGTTAAAGAGGAGCAGAAACGGTACTGCTAGCCGCCTGGTTCACATCCTAAGCACCCTGGGATTGATGTTGTCTAGATCCGGGGCCCCGTTCACGCCCATCTTGGAGATCTGACTCTTCACTTGGTTGGTTGTAAATGGGTGGGGGGCTGTTGTTGTTGTCGTTGCCGTCATCGTGGGACTGTCATCAGGGCCTGTTGTTGTTGTGGGGCTGTCCTATTACCATCAACTGTAAAGAGCAAGCTGTTAAAATTGAAATACATTAAATGTAATTTTTGGGTTCAGACAGAATGCTAATTCACTCACTGTTTTTATTTTTTTTACTCACTATTAAGAGTCAAAACGTATTTCTCAATAGATTTCTCAATCTTATGTTAACCTAGCTAACACCGATTGTATTTTCAAAGCTCTTTTCAATGATCATTTCAATTTGTTCCATGTAGCCATTATCAAGCTCATTATGCTGTATACTTAAAATAAGGATTTTACTGTTACCATGCAGTGAAATTCTCACATTCTTCTATCTCTAATTATGGCTTAATATTATACTGTACTATTCATTGCCTCTGCATAGCCCCAAGACAATGCCATATATATTAATAATGGCCCCCTTCAGGAATTTAAACAAACCTACATAGTCCCCCTCCATTCCTCCACCACGCACGCACGCACGCATGCACACACACACACACACACACACACACACACACACACACACACACACACACACACACACACACACACACACACACACATACACATACACACACAGTCAATGCAGACTAACAGCTACTCTATTTTCTGGTTGCAAAGAATGTCTGCAGGGAAATGTAGACATTCCTCTTGGGAGTTGGGAGGTAACTGTCCAGATTAGTTCCACATTGCTTCATCTATAGAGATATAAATGCATAACAACCAAGTATTTGTTGAAAAGATCTGCTACAAACTTTGCAACGTGGCATTTTATGACTCCATCCAGTTTTAATGAGTGAGACTTCATAGTACCTCTCTGAAATGAAACAGTGTTTATGCCTGTTCTTATGACCAGCCTGTTATGTTCTTCAATGTCTCTTTTTTCCCAACAGTATAGATTTCATCATCCTTGCCTATACCTAGTATCGCGCTATGAGTAAATAAATAAAATAACTTGTTTTGACATTTCCATATTATTTAATATTTTTACTACTTACTTATTCTGACACATTGTTCCCTGTCTATTACTTTACAACTGAAAAGTGCTATAGTACATAATATTATCTTCATTACACAACAGTTCAGAAAAATGAGACGCTTTGGAAGACCATCACAGTCTCTCATGGGTGACAGAGGCGGGGGGGAGGGGCACACTGAGGGGGGCACACTGAGACTCATGGCATAATCTTCAGCTCATTCCATTTGTTATGTGGTAGCTTTCAATTTTACTCCTCTCTCTTCAACTCCCTCCCATTCTCACTCTCTCTCTTTCTCTCGCAATTTCTTGCGAAAACAAACTCCTGCCTCTCTCCGTCCTTGACTTTGCTTCTTGTTATCCATCTTCAAGGATAGAGGAGAGAGTGGCTAGAGGGAATTATGTTTCATCATCTAGTCATATGCACAGAGAAGGTGCCTCCCATCTGACTGCTGGTCTGAATAATGTTTTGTTTATAACATAAAATTAATCCCTGAGGGGAAATTCTTTTTTGTCTCCGCCGAAGGTGGAGAATATGTTTTTTGTCTCCGCCGAAGGTGGAGAATATGTTTTCGCTTTGTGTGAGCAAACATTGTTAGCCAAGCTAACATTGGGCAAGCTCCACGTGACACGTGTCAATTTGTTGACACCAATGCCTCTGATTGGCTAGAGGGACGCGTGACGAAATAAAATTCTATAAATAGGTGTGTCACTTCAAAAAGCCCCTACTTTTTGAAGTGAGGTAAAACAGGATCAATCAGACTTGATTGGAACAGTACCTTCAGTAAGTCCAAGTCACCCGTCTGTGCGTGTGTGTTTCCCTCTGAGAACACCTAACATTGGTCAAGCAAAGGCGCAGAAGGCCAAAGCTAAGAAAGCATACTCATCTACATTTGTAACGTAGAAGAGGACTAGAGTTGAAATGATCCCACAACAAAGCCGAACTCTTAATACGTGTCAATATGTTGACATCAATGTCTCTGATTGGCTAGAGGGACGCATGACGAAATACAATCCTATAATAAAAAGGTGTGTCACTTCAAAAAGCCGTTTACGTTTTTGAAGCGAGGTAAGACAGGATCAATAAATCTTGATTGGAACAGTATCTTCTAGTCCAAATCACCCGTCCGTGCGTGTGTGTGTCCCTTTGAGAACACCTGACATTGGTCAAGCAAAGGCGCAGAAGGCCAAAGCTAAGAAAGCATACTCATCTACAACAGTAACACAGAAGAGGACTAGAGTTGAATTGATCCCACAACAAGACCGAAATCTTAATACGTATTAATATGTTGACACCAATGCCTTTGATTGGCTAGAGGAATGCATGACGAAATACAATTCTATAAATAGGTGTGTCACTTCAAAAAACGTTGTGTCCCTCTGAGAACACCTAACATTGGTCAAACAAAGGCGCAGAAGGCCAAAGCTGATCAAACACACCAATCAACTGCTGAAACTGTTCAAGACAATGAAGATGAAGAAGACAGACAAGTATTTGAATAGGTAAGACAGGATTAATCAGGAACAGTACTGGCGGAGACTTGTGCTCCGAGGAGCACATTTTCTTGTTTCACTCTGTTTTTACACACAAATAGGTCTGAAATACAGACATGCACATGCAGAGCTTATAGATGTGCAAACGTGGAGAGATGGTAGTAGTAGAGTGATGGGCTGCCATGTGTTGTTTTGGCACCTTTCTCAAGGGCACCTTGGAAGGTGAACTGGCACCTCTCCAGCTACCAGTCCCCACTCATTACTCTGGTCTGTGCTGGACTTGAACCGACCACCCTCTGGTTCCCAAGCCAAGTCCCTACAGACTGAATTACTGCCACTACTGGCACAAAGAGAACATTTTTTTTGGGAGGCTCTCTCGTGGTCATTATGTCAAAAATGCCCTAACTGCCAGCGAAGACCTGTCTCAGGAACAAAAATGTTAAGTACGGCACTTATGTTCTGCTTTAGAGGGGAAATTAGCAGCACTCACTTGTTGAGAGTAGTTGCACGCAAACAAGCAGGGGAGGAGATGGCACTCACAAAGATGAGTCATTTGCATGCTTCACCTCAAGAGTGTTCAGGTTTACAATGTAAAGAGGAAGAAAGCAAAAACGGAAACACGTGGCGATAACTGCCCCACTGACTCACATGACGAAACACTAGTACTGTATGTCGTAGAGAAAAAGATATCGGGTTATTTGTCTTCTATTTTGGGGTTAAAAAAATAGAATAAAAATAAAGATATCTAACTAAAGCAATGAGGACAATAAATGTATTATTGGATAAGGCATTTGAAGGCTTGCTGATGGGACACTTTGAAGTGAGTCTTTGCTTTGGTGGAGTGCTCAGTGACTCTGTGAATCCCAAAAGCTGCCGTACTATCTCAAACGGCCAGCCTGGTTCTTATTTTCTTAATCACAACTAAGCAGTGACTGTGTTTTTATCCGCTGAAGCCTCCTTTCTTCATGGAGCTTTGCAAAACAACACCCGAATCAAGTAAACAGCAATGGTGTAAGTGCGGGGGGTGGGGGGACTGGGGGAGACTTGAGCGAGAATAGAGCAATGGAGATGTTGGCTAATGCAGGTATCAATTAACGGTGTTTGTGGACAATGAAACATACTTTGCATACAATGTAAACAACCATGGTGCCAGGCAGGGATGTGGATGGGGAGCTGGTGAATCTCTAGGGAGTGTGTGTGTTCAGGGTCTAACTAGGCAGAACAGGGACACACATACTAGATGATGGGCTAGGCTAGCATACTGTATATTGTAGATGTACATGGCCATCTACAAGTAGGGGGGGGGGGCAAGAACAGGCACTCAAGGGCAGGTCTAACACTGCAGAGAATTGAGTGAATGAAATGATCATACTGAGCCGGAGATAGACAATATGAAACCCAAGATAGATTGAATAAAGATAAAAATCAGTGAGGCAAATGAGTAGAGAGACAAGACAAGGTTCCAATCAGGAAGGAAAAGAATTTACAGGAGAAGAATTGGTCTGACGAGCCTTAGAATGTACAGTTACATATTATGACCTAGAGAATAGCAGCCGATCCCCTGTTACTCGATGAAGTGAAATGCAGAGTATATGTGCTGAGAGAGTGTCGACGGCCTTCGTGGTGATAAGCCTTGCTGAGACCCAGCGCAGTTAATGAATTGACGTTACACCAGGATCAATGGCAAAGCTCTCAGGGTCTGAAAAAGTACACTTAATGAAAAGGGATTACTCTCTTAAGATCGAGGACTTTTTCCATCTTTTCATCCCCCCACCCTCCACCTTTCTTCCTCTTCTCTCCCCAAGCAAACCCCTTTCTTTCACCATATTGTGCGTCTTCTTTTTTGCGCCCACAATGCCTTATCTGACAGGGCACGCATGCAAAGAGGCACACGTGCACCACCACAGCAGCATGCTATGCATTGCAGAGTAATTGCATCAGATTGCCTTATGTAAATAACAGTAGCCTGTTTGTGTTTATTCACACTCAGTTCATTTGTGGGACAGCATTATGAGTCTGTGCTGCGTCTGGTTGCCTGTTTACCGGGGCCTTTGCAGTGCGTTGACTGTATGTTTTGGGGTGTGTGTGTGTGTGTGTGTGTGTGTGTGTGTGTGTGTGTGTGTGTGTGTGTGTGTGTGTGTGTGTGTGTGTGTGTCCGTGTGTCCGTGTGTGTGTGTGTGTCCGTGTGTCCGTGTGTGAATGTATGGATATTTGTGCGCACTTGTATGAATGTTCTGCTCATGTCATGTGTACTCGTCCTCATGCAAGTTGTGTGTTTGCTCTAACCAGCCCCAATAACAGCTTTTCTTCTCCTGGTAAGCCCATTACATTTTCACTTAATGAGCAACAAAGGAATGCTGTTGTGCGCTGCAGTTCTCATTTCTTCTTGCCTATCTGGACCCATTAGACTGCCAATTCTATCGACATTGTGTAAGAAAGCTATAGAAAGAGAGAGGAAGAGCAGTGTGTGTGTGTGTGTGTGTGTGTGTGTGTGTGTGTGTGTGTGTTTGTGTGTGTGTGTGTGTGTGTGTGTGTGTGTGTGTGCGCGCAAGCACCCTTACATATATGGAGCCAAACTCACCTGCAATGAATAATTGATCTGTTGAATCTAGGGCACATGAACAGTTTGTATGCAAGGGCAGTAGTAACTGTGCAGCAGAGGTTCTTTACCCGTTTTTTTAGGGGATACATGTAATGGGTGCCAATGAGAGTAGAGAGAAGCGAGTTAGAAAATCGCATCTTTAAGCACCAATAAAGGAAAGCTACATTAACCTGATGTACCCATACATGGCTAACTCAAGTTCTAAATCATTCATCAAGAAAAGCTTGATGAATGATTTAGAGGCTGAACTATCATTCCATTTTACATGCACTGTATGTGCATATGTATATACGTACAACTATATCGTTGCTGTCGAGTGGAAGCACATATGACCAAAACTAGTTACTTTCCAGAAAAAAATATCAAAAATAGCAGATCTACAAGCTCAAAGCGGGCTGCGTGTTTTCATGCCACTTATTACACAGACAACCATGTGACTGAATGTCTTGTTAAACACGTCTTTAAATGCTTTAACGTACGTGTCACTGAACGCCTCACCTAACACCACCACCAACATGACTCACTTCTCGCCTGGTGGGCTTTTCAAAACTGGTCCAGAAGTAGGCCTATTGAAGAGATCTAAGCCAGGGGATTCAGTGTTGAGCCTCACGTGCGTGGGCTTGAGTAAATAAAGCCCTGTATTACTGTTAAATCACATTAATGAAAACAATGCTGTAAACATAAATGTGATTTGACTCCTTAAATAGACGCTTCACATGAAATGCCATGAAATTAGATAAACATTGGTTAGTGACTGATGCTAAACAACATTAGGCAAGTGTTGATTAGATTAAGATGAAGATTCTCGTATTGTGCTGAAAAAGGTGTTATGTTCTTTTTATGGAATATACTGTAGGCAGCGTCCTTCATTTGTTGTATTTGTTTTGAGTACTGTTTTATTGACTGCAAGATGTTAATTACGGATCTGTAGCATCCTGGTGGAGCTAACAATGTGCCCATGGGACCACTCCTATTGATGCTGCTACCACAATGTCTCTGTGGCTAAATGACCTAATACATGATCCGTTAGAAGAGATTACAAAAGAATCAGACCACAAATGGACCTCCACAATTCCAGGATATTGTTCAACCACCAACACTAATACATTTCCCTCCCCCTTGTTCACCAATCAGCAGCTGTTTTGACATGCTTACCTTCTAGTCTCTGAAAGGAGGTTTTTCACGCTGTTGGTCCCAGCATTATGACTAATACTGTATAAAGTGCTCTCTGGCCATGTACTGGCTCTGCCCCTTCCTGTTTCAAAAACTGTTGTTCAACCCTTAATTAAAAAACATGGTCTTGACCCCTCCATCCCAATAACGTTAGACCCATTTCAAAACTCCCATTTCTGAGTACGGTTTTAGAGAAGGCCATTCGTCTTCAACAGTTGCTGTCTTTTATTAAACCAAAACAACATATTTAAGAAACATTATAGGGGAAAGGTAGATCAGCTCAATCAGGGTCATACAAGGGTCATGGTTTGGCAAGTTTGAAAATAAATCACGGATTACAAAAGTAAGTGCCCATCATTTGAGGGTGGGGATGCATGCGACACTGGCGAACAAGCTGAATGCATTCTATGGACGGTTAAAGAAATGCTAACCTGGCAGCTGCATGGCATCGATGGCCGAACGACCATAGGAAGGGGGTGTAACAACTCTGATACAGCTACTGTAGCACGCTAATCCTCTCCGAGCAGGACGTGTGAAGGGTGCTGAAAATGGTTAAGGGTTCAAAAGGTTCAGGGGTTCAAGGTTCTTTATTGTTGCGTCATAAGAGTAAAAATTACTTTTGTTCGGCAACTCAGACATATGCAGCAGCATAGTCACATGATAACAACAATAATGAATGATAATGATAAAAAGCAGATGCCTATACGGTACATACACAATGGCAATCAGAGTATACAACCCTACTGATTTTGATGAACCCATGGCATTTCTTCCAGTGCCAGTCTTCAGCCAACATTTCGAGGTGGGTTTAAGGAGCAGCATGCATTCTAGGAGCTGCTAGTCTGGCTCTTAGGCTTTTTTCTTTTTTGGGCGGTGAAACCGCCCCTATATGTGAGGTTTGGAAATTGCACCCCCCCAACCCTGCGCTGTGATTGGCCACCAGTGTACCCCCCAACCCTGCACCGTGATTGGCCAATCACAGTCTATTCAGGACTGTGATTGGCTAGTGAAACATGACATATGTGCATAGCCCTATAAATAGGACTATGCACTTTTATGGGTTTTTTTTAAGTTAGGGGTGTACAATGGTTGGTCCACAATATTACTTTTCTTTAAGTGAACTTCCATCACTGTGATGACCACTGTGACCACACCGCCCACTTCACACTGGGTGTGATTTTTTTTCTTTAGCTGATATCGTCATATTGTCACCAGATAGGACAACTTTTCCATCAGCAGAAGGCACCAGCCCTTCTTGTACATTAAATACTTCCATGTTATTCCAGACCCTTCTGAGAGTTACAGACCATCAAGCCCGAAAGCTAATAATTAGCCTCTATACGCCGCTGCAAGCTACAGGAACTGCATTACAGATGCCCTGTATCACTTTGAGTGAAATACATGAACTACATATGGATACACTTTGGATGATTTATATCTTTGGTGGAACCATTAGTTTAATTTGGGCAGTGCGCTGCAATAACGCCACAGGGAAAGCAATATATTTGAATCATTTAGCTTTGTGCTGTTATGATGAATGGAGGTAAGTTAGTGGCGCATAGTCTTGCCCCAATAGTGGTGTCTTGGGGTGTGTGTGTGTGTGTGTGTGTGTGTGTGTGTGTGTGTGTGTGTGTGTGTGTGTGTGTGTGTGTGTGTGTGTGTGTGTGTGTGTGTGTGTGTGTGTGTGTGTGTGTGTGCGCACGCGCGCATGTGCGTGCTCACGTGCATATACTGTGTCACATCTATCAATATTTCTCAACCCGAAAGCTATAAAGGTATTAAGCATAAAAGACTTGTGGGCACAAATTATATGCAAATAGAATTAGTACCTACTCTATGTCATTAAGGTTAATTAAAAATGTGGTATTAAATATGTGTGACTAGCTCAGGTGTCCACCTCTTTGAATTCAGTCTTGGTAACAAATTAGCTCTATTCATCTGTGCACACGCTTCACAAATCTTCGCTTTTATCCAGACATGCTCCATATGGCACTGCTTATGTGGAAGAGTTATTTATAAAATAAGCCCTCTGATTCCTAAACCCAGACGAGGTTGGTGTCACTCATGTTTACCCTCTTGTTTGTGCAAGCAACGTTTTTGTGTTGAGAAGCAGCATGGTCATCCTCAACTGTCTGACCTTGGTTTCCAGGTGTCAGCTCTCTGCAGTCTAGTTGAGGGAAATCTCTATCCTAATTGTCTAATGTCTGCCACAATCTTTCATCTCCCCTCCCCTCTTCCTTCCCTCCTCCATATGTTGTTCTCTCCGCTCACCTTCTCTGAGCCCCATCTCTCACTTTGTTTGCTGCAAACTGTGAGTCCAAATGAGATTTACTGGCAGGGCTGCCCCATTGATCAGCCAATGCCGCTCACCATATCATATGGCCATTAAATAAAAAGCACTTAACAGACATAAACATCAATAATGAAGGAGTAAATTTATTCATGACAGACTCTGTGTGCATGGCCTTCAATGCTCATCTCTCTCCATTGCTGTCCCTGCTACCTCCATTCAGGGGCGGAAATCTGGCTTTAGGCCTCTGAATGGAATCCCCTGAATCTGCCTTTAGCCCCCCCCCCCCCCCCCCCCCACGGGATTTCCCCGTCTGCCTCCATTGCAATTTAACCAGGTGAAGAAGTGACAATCCAATACTAAAAAGTTAACCAGAGAGATGTAACCAAGAGTGTTAAGAGGACAGCAGGATATCACGTACTGTGCAAAACATTGACCATATTCACACTGTGGCCATTTTGCTGATCATGTCGTAGTCTGTGGGCTATAGAGCTTCCCAATTAGACATAAGTTTGACATGTAGGAGCAAAATGGTCACCATGTGAATGGTCAATGGACCACAGACTACTGGGCCTATATGCCTACATTATCGGAAATGCAGAACATTTTAGAATGTACTCCAGTATAACTTCTGTTATAAATTCCCTTCCCTTTTTGTATCTTGAGTTCCATAATACGTTTGTTTTGTTCAGGCACTTTTTTGGCCAGCTAAGTTTTCCACTCCAGTCAGGCTTTACGTAGCCCTGCTAGTGTTGGGGTCCTCAGTGTTTTCAGTAAACTCACGTCGAGACGATCCAAAGCGTCTCACGTCCCTTTGTTAATGAGTGCGTTCATGAAAATCCTTAGCTAAACATTCATACCATCATCCATCTTCTAATCTGCCATTCCATGTACTGCTGCAACTCTTTATATAAAGACAACCAAAGACATTCTGGAGTCCACGTGTCTGCTCCTTTACCAGCTAAAAACAGTTTTACACAGAGTAATCTCCAATAACTTCATTGTATCATGCAGTGCTTTCATTACACTTTCAGAGTTAAAATGAACACTACAAATGTTATTATATAGGTATCATTACATGCATGAGTAATGCCACATTTGCTGATGTGTATTCTCCACACCAGAGGAATAAATCAATGAGGTATTTGTGAATGACCAGTTCCTAGTTCTAAGCCTTTGTTCTGAGAAGAGACTTCTCGTGAATAGAATCTCTCAGACAGTATGTTTTGTTGTTGCTTGTATAGTTGCTTTTTCCCATTTATGCTTTTGAAATGTAATTGGCAACTAATTTAATTTCCCAAAAGTGTCTCTCACAAGCACCTATTTTATGAGTCTACATTTAATACCATAACAAAATGTAGTTGAAACTATATGAAAGTATTTCTGGTGTGAATTTAGTGTTGTGTTAATCCCCTTGAAATAAATAATTACTTTAGCGTTTTTGTTTCCAGAGGAGTGCTGTTACAGAAAGGCAGGCCTCACAACATTATTGAGTCGTTCATTGGAAGGGTGATTGGAACAGACAGTCACTGACCACCAAAAATAGTGAGAAAGATTTTTTTTTAAAGCACATCGTTGTGGTTTAGTTGATAGCTGGAATTTAAGATTAAAAGGATTAAAAAGATTCATAGCATGAATGTGTTCACAAAGAAAAGATGAGGGAATTGTTACTTTGAAACCAATATGGGAACCTGTTTGATAAAAATAAAAATAAAAAAGGAAAGAATATGACATTTTGACCCTTTATTTTTGCCTCTGGGGGCACCGCCTCCTTTTTTTGTCTAGAGACAGGAACTCGGTTTGGCTCCTCGCCTTTCTTAATCAACTTCCTCCTGGGTGCTTCTGTGTTTATTCCTACTAACAACAACATTATATGTTTATGGCAGTGGTGCTGTTATCAGAATCTGTCTTGACTCTTGAGAGATTACTTTGAACAAGACTCTTTTATAAAAGCCCTGCTAGAAACTATGCTGCTCCTTAAACCAATTGTAAATTGGCCAAAGTGTGGTACGATGGAAAAAGCCATGGGGTCATCAAAATCAGTATGGTTCATCTTGGAAGCTTCCTAGCAGTGGCGGCCATTTTGTGGTGCCACAGATTGAAAACCCATTAATTTATTCCCATAGATATTTCCGAAAAATATTTATAGAAATCATGTTAAGCCTGGAACCAAGCCATCCAGGCTCCCGGTGAATCATGACCATAAAACATTTGATTCTGTGTCAACAAATATTTGAATATTTAATTATATCATATTGGCTACTATATAAATAGGCTACCCTTTTTTTGCGGTTTTCAAATATTGTTTGACACAGAATCAAATGTTTTATGGTCATGATTAACCAGGAGCCTGGATGGCTTGGTTCCAGGCTTAAAATAATATATATCAATATTTTCAGAAATGTCTATGGGGGAAATGAATGGGGTTTCTATCTGTGGCACCACAAAATGGCCACCACTGCTATGCCCTATAGGCTCTGTGCACAACTGTAGGCCCAGGCTTCCAGAAGGTGGCATACCTGTTTCCTGTTCCACTTTATTTTCCTATGTCTTCAGCTGAAGATTTGAATCAGAAACACATGAGATACGTACTGTACAGTATGTGTTTCCGGAAACTCAGGAAGTGCAGTTATGCAAAGAGCTATAACTATCTAGTTTGAAAAGTTAATATTTTGGCCTGAGGGTAGGGCTCGAGGATAGGTCATGGGGTCACTCAAATAGTGTGAATGTTTCATGGTTATCTGCCCAACAGATGTTGAAATAACCTGTGTGCGAGTGGAAAGTTTGGCCTAAAGGGCGGTGCTAGAGGGGTCACCTGAATCAGTAAGGTCATCCTCCTGAGGGAATGGATGTGCTCGGTGAGTTTCATAACAATCCACCGTGTACATTTTGAGTTGTCTGCAAGTGGAAACTTTGGCTTAAGGTGTGTGCTAAAGGTAAGGACATTAGGTCAACAAAATCAGTATGGGGCCATTGCCTGGGGAGTTTGATGGTGCTCAGAAGATGCCATGGCAATCTAGCCAGTAGTTTTTTTTTTATATCTTGTTTGGGGCCAAAGTGGTGGACCGGTGAACCAACCAACCAACTGACCAATTGTTGTGAGTTTAGTAGACCCTTGGTGTGGTCTTAACAGTGTTCCTTTATTATGAGACTCATTATGTTACTGATGATTCAGTTTGAAGTATCCCTCTGTAAACAAACAGCGAGCTCAGAGAACAAGGTGACACCAAGGTAGTACCACATGACAAGTTCAAAATATGATTAAACACATAGATAATATATACACCGTAGTACAGGTGACATTACATGACCAGCAGATATGAATAATAGAAAAGAACGGAGAGTAATAAGAAAACAACAGATGCATCTCCTATCATTGGGCAATGGGCATAGACAGTGTCTTGATAAAGCAGTGACCATGGTCATCACAAGTGTATCAGTATGCTTACGCAGATGGTAGGGTAAATGTAGGGAATCAGTACATTTACTCACTGCAAATTCATCTTAATTGTGTCCATGCCCTTTTACCCTCTTGACCCAAAATTTAATAATATCTTTGGAGCAGGGTACTGATCATTCACCCTAGTTTTGGGGAAATCCGTCCTCAATTTTGACCATGACCAGGATTGTGACCTTGAACGTGTTGACCCCCAAATTAACCATCTCTTTGGGGCAGCCTACTGATCAGTCCCTCCAGGTCTTAATATATACCCATCCATTCTAAATTATCTTGCTAACAAACAAACAGGACCAATTGCAATTGCCCACATTGCTACAGGCAAGGTAATAAAAATACAATCTAACTATAATCCAAACTAGACATCTCATAATTGGATCTTGTTTTCATTGGCAATATTATTATGTTGTGTTGTGTTGTACTTACCTACAATTTACAGATATATGATGTCATATTCTTAGTATTGTTAGTATTTAGTATTTTTTATTTTATTTTAGTTTTTTAGTTTTTTTTTTATCAGGGACAGTGCACATTAATTAACATGTCAGTTTTCAAATCCATGTAAATGAGCCAGAGTTAGCCAAAAGCTAATTTTCATCTGTAGTCCCTGATAACGGTCCCTACCTAATACGGTCTGAAGTCCCTGATAACGGTCCCTAATACGGTCTGTAGTCCCTGATAACGGCCCCTAATACGGTCTGTAGTCCCTGATAACGGTCCCTAATAACGGAACTCTGTTGAATTGTCATGATGACACCTCACACCTGGATTTTATTTTCCATGTTTTATAATGGCATAACATCACAGCGCGCCACAGTGTGCTAATTATAATGCATAGTTCCTAAATGTGCACTCCAGAAGAGTCATTCGAATCAATAGTATAATTTATTGATTTGCCATTATTAGTTGCCTATACCATCATGTTGAGCATGCATAAACACATTCTAGAGGGGTCGTGAGCCATGGTGTTATTTATGGTCAGCCAATGGCAAGAGTGAAAACACCAGGATGCTTATCAAGGTCCTTGGAGAGACACAGGAAATTGAGTTTGTCCAGTCTAACGTTGGCAGAGTCACGGCCTGCCACAGACAGACCGTTTCCCTCCTATTAGCGGAGATGTGTTATTCATGAGGGCAAATCTAGTGTGAACTATGTTTCATTGATATTCTACACAGTAATTTCTCACTGTCCGTCTAGGGTCCCAAGCCTCTTCTATTGTATTCATTTATTTATCATTTCCCCCTTTGTGCCTGCAAGGAAGAAAGGAACGTGGCAAAATGTGGGGTTGCAGGGTCAAACTTCAGACCCAGTTGCAGGCAGTTTAATCACTCTCCTTGTAACGAGCTATCAACTGCATCTGTCATCCTGAACCAGGGAGGAAGTGGGGACCTGCGGGGGGTGGTGTGTGGTGGGGTGGGGGTGGGGGGGGGGGGGGGAATAATAGGAGGTGAGAGACTTGTGACAAGGGTATTTATACACAGCTCAGGCCAGCCACCATAAATTCTGTTTCCTCCTTTTCAGAGCATCTCCCTTTATTCTGCCAAATTGAATGAATAGCATATACATGCACCGTCGTATCCAAAGCTATTAATATAATACGATTTCAGTTGAATAGCTCATTGTGTGAGCACATAATGCAGTTATGACACAAATTAATTTCTTACTTTTTCATTTCACGACAGCAGTTCCACATCACCCCCCCCCCCCCCCCCCGCCCCAGTGCTATTAAAACACAATCTGCATAATACTCTGAGCAAGCACTCTTTCACCAAGTCACGTGTTCACAATCAGCCTCATTCATTCCTTAACCATGTTGGCATACAGGCTATACAGTATATAACACGCAGACATTTTTGCTTGTGAATGCGTGTCTGTGCAGTGCACACTCATGTGTTTCGTGTGTTTATATGTACAGTATGTATGTGTATGTATGCCTGCCGAGCACAGCTGTGCCAGTGCATTGGGGTGATGAGATCAGTGGGCTGACAGGTGCGAAGTGCAAGGTCTCTCTCTCGTGGCAGCAGTGTAGTTTATGCATGAGACACAGCAGCATACTGCTGCTGCTCCTATACCGCAGCGAGTGTGGCTGAAAACAGTGAATAGGGTGGAGTCGCCTCCCTCGTCATTCTCGCTGCATCCCAAAGGGGACCCATGGGTTATTTTCGGCATCTGTGCAGGATTCACATCAACAGACCACCCCATCTCTGTCATCCTCATCAGTGCTATATGATGAAAGACTCCACTGATAGGGAAGGGAAGGGAAAGCAGCTTCTGTGTGCTGCATACTGCGATGCGGTTATTTCTGAGTTTTTTTCTTTCTCCTGACGCTCTCAGAAATACAGTATTTGGCAAGAAGCTAAAATCAGTCGTTTGAGGGGAACCGGATTAAGCGTGGCAAAGAATCAATTACTGCATCCTGACAACCTGAGGAGAGAGAAGAGAGGAGGGGCAGCCTTATGTGTCCAACATGATTAGCATCGCGATCATTGATTCAAATTGTTTCACTATCTAAGCAGGATCTACAGCCTCATTCTCTTGCGCTTTCCCTATCACTCTTTGCCTCAGCCACTCTGATCATTTTCCAGTTGTAAATCTGATACCTAATTCTATTTAAGACATGCATGAAGCAAAGTGTAAATGGAGATAGTTGGTCTCTCAGAAAAGGATATATAATTAAGGCAGTGATAGGAAGATCCGCTGAATGGATAATGATTCTCCTGAAAGTAATCCGGCCAAGGCCGATTGAAAGGAACATCATTTTTGCTCTCATACCAAAGAATGTTAAAGAAATAGATTATGCATTGAGAATGCAACAGTGGGAGATGTTTATTATGTGGAATGAACTGTAGTGTTTGTATTACATAATAAATACTTCCCTTGCATGCATGCTACAGTGTAATGAAAATGTAGGTGAAGCAATATGCTGTCAAAGACATTCCGACAAGGCTGTGTTTTGAGTAGATGGTGGTCGCACTCACACCAATATATAATGCAAATCTTCCAGACAGAGGACTGATGATTTTCGTTATACAGTACAACCAACATTTTATTTCCTGTGAGAAATAGCTTAACTCATTTTCAAAAATGCTCAGTGTGTGTGTGTGTGGGGGGGGGGGGGGGGGGTAGGATAGACCAGTGGTTCTCACTAACCCTGATAAGCACTTTATTGTAGTTGAGGCATTACATTTTGTTTGACTCAGTTTGACTCACTCGTTATGAGCTTGTAGATCGGCTATTTTCACAATGTTTGCCTCTGTCTTATATTATTTGGCAATTTGGCCCATGTTTAACCGGTTTTTAATAGTATAGTTTGTTGATTACTTTTGATGGAGTAATGTTTTTGTTTTTGTTTTTTTGGTATTACAAAGGTCTTAAAAGTCCATAAATTGTCACTTCACTGTCATCAGGGAACCCCAACAACACCCCCCCCCACTGGGGGGTTCCGACACACAGGTTGAGAACCCCTGGAATAGACAAAGAGTATGCAGTGAGCGATGTCCCGGTACTGGTAACCCACAAATTGATGGTGGTGCTCTGGTGACAATTAAGGGCCGAAGGCCTCATCATTTTGTGGCATACTCCCAAAGACAAACATGGCACACGGTCACCTACATACAGGCATCTTGCCCGCGTGCGCACACACACTTGCGCACACACACACGCGCACACGCACACGCACGCACACACACACACACACACACACACACACACACACACACACACACACACACACACACACGCACACACACACCGTTTAACCTTCTCATAGTTGCTCACCCATTAAGAATCATCTCATTTTGGGGACACATTTGTTTGGTGATTAAAGGAGGATGCATTATTTCCCTATTGTCACTTAGTGTGAGGGCTTAACACACAGGATTACCGCAGGGCCCAAGGGAGCACGCGCCTCCTGCTCAGGTGACACACATAGCTAGCACTCCTCTCTGGCAGTGCAGCCAAGACACAGAGCGAGAGAGAATTACTGCAAAAGGTCAGTGGAGTCAGACGCTGAATGTCACAGCTTAGCCATCGTTTGGGGAGAAAATATATTCTGGTAAATACGCCTGTCTCCTGCAAAGGAATAATTCTTCTGCTCCCGAATTCCACCGTAAAAGCCCCAGGATTACAGGGTGAGTTAAAAGGCAACAGAGGCGTATCGATTAGGAGCAGTGAATCACGCTGCCACTACGCCTTGAATAATAAATTAAGTAGAACACAGCCAGAGGTTGTCAGAGGGGACTTTTCATGATGGGATGTGAGTCGTACTTTCATTTCATTTGGGATGAGGCTGTGGATAAA
The DNA here is from genome assembly GCF_963280865.1 of Gymnoscopelus braueri. Classification (NCBI taxonomy): domain Eukaryota; kingdom Metazoa; phylum Chordata; class Actinopteri; order Myctophiformes; family Myctophidae; genus Gymnoscopelus; species Gymnoscopelus braueri. The sequence goes on from NC_137606.1 coordinate 28,798,020, forward strand.
GTCACAGCTAGCAAGTCTAGGATCTGGGAAAGCATGTCACCTCACGGCAAGGGGGCTGAATGTGTCACAGAAGCTTACTATGAGTTTAAGCGAGCATTCCACGCCCCATTTAACAAGACAAACTGAAACTGGCTGATCACAGCTACGGCTGCTGCATAGCCATGCCGATGGACATAAATAAGCTACATTCTTAACAGAACATCTCCCCAAGGCTGGAGGAATATAGGAAAGATGTAATGCCTGACATGTGCATATACTGTACAGTACAGTATGTGTAGAGATCTATGTGCTGCTCAGGGGATTCAGTCGGCTTCGGCTGATAAGTTTAGTGACTCACAAGGGTAGGAGTTATTATTGTGTGCTGTGTTCAATAGACTCTTCAGCACAGGCCTAAAAGAGAAACACACTCGGGCACCGGAGGCTTTAGACTTGAAGATTCCAGACCTAGAGAGAAGAGTAGTTTTACTGTATCAATTGTATCAATTTGTATCAAATAATGTGGTACAAGTGCAATCCCAGTGTTATCCTGCCACAAAAAAGGCTGTGCCTAGCAACAGGTGGCCCCATTTGGCAGTAGTCATTTATCAGAGTAGAAGTTGTCCCTGTAATATAAATATATCTGTCATTCTGTCTGGCCTCTTCATCATCCCTCTCATTGTAGCTCTCACTGTTTAGCCCTGTACTGCGTCTATATTTCTTATACCCTCTGTCATTCACTGCCTTTCCAAGTCAATATATATCACTCTTGTGAGAAAGAAATTTACTAAATCATTCTCCCAACCAATTTCTCTGGTCTTCCAAAAAATATTAAATAAATTCCAAACTAATCTTCTCACCCTTTCAAGTGAATTGAACATCAAAGTATTAAGGCTTAATTCTGATTCAAAATCCAACCCATAGTCCAAATATACGTACCTCCACTAATTCATTTCTCCCTTTCTATATTGTCTGTGTGATTACCCTCTCTTTATATTTTCTAACCTTACTTTTCGATCTCCTGTCTCCCACTCTCTTCCTCTTTTCTCTGCCTGCCTGTGTGTGTGTGTGTGTGTGTGTGTGTGTGTGTGTGTGTGTGTGTGTGTGTGTGTGTGTGTGTGTGTGTGTGTGTGTGTGTGTGTGTGTGTGTGTGTGTGTGTGTGTGTGTGTGTGTGTGTGTGTGTGCGCGCGCGCATTCTTGCTGCAGGCTGTGGGCTCGAGTTCCTGCTGGTACTCTGTGGGCTAGAGCTTTCCTGGTCCTGCCCTCGTCACTGCATCTGCTACACTGCGCCCAGCACCGTCTCCTGCCAAGCTCACAACTTCATGACTGTCCCTGAAGGCATTCCCCCCGACAGCGAGCGTATCTTCCTGCAGAACAACAAGATCCACCGGCTGTTGCAGGGCCACTTCAGCTCCACCTCGGTCACCCTCTGGATCTACTCCAACAACATCACCTATATCGAGCCCTCCACTTTCCACGGCTTTACGCTGTTAGAGGAGCTGGATCTGGGGGACAACCGCCACCTGCGTTCCTTGGCTGCGGATACCTTCCATGGGCTGGGGCGGCTCCACGCACTGCACCTGTACCGCTGTGGTCTCAGTGCACTGCCGAACAACATATTCCAAGGCCTCAGAAACCTGCAGTATCTCTACTTGCAGGTACGAGGTGTATTTCTGCAGAAACTTTAATGAAGGGTTGTAAGAATTATATAAAATGGACAAAAAATATTAACAATGCCATGTGACATAGAAGGAAAACAATACTGGTGGAACACAGAGTGAATACAATAATAGCATGATTATCAAAGCAAAGTGATGCAAAGTTTGCAATCTGTCTGTCTGTCTGTCTGTCTGTCTGTCTGTCTGTCTGTCTGTCTGTCTGTCTGTCTGTCTGTGTGCATGCATGGTATGTATTGTATGCATGTCCCTTTGTCTGCAAATTTGTCCTCTAGAGGGTGCTGAAAATGCCAAAACAAACACTCCAACTGAAAGGTGATGAGTCAAGGGGCTCAATTATGCACATCTATAGATTGCTTTGTGGCGTTATCATTTTATTGTGTACCATTTGTATCTTCTCAGGATAATCATCTGAAGTTCCTGCAGGACGACACATTTGCGGACCTCCAGAACTTGAGCCACCTTTTCCTCCATGGAAACCGCTTGTGGAGCCTTCACCAGAACACCTTCAGAGGCCTAAGGGCCTTGGACCGCCTGCTTCTGCACCACAACCAGCTTCAGTGGGTGGACCGCCTGGCCTTCCACGACCTGCGACGCCTCACCACCCTCTACCTGTTCAACAACACCCTGAAGGAGCTATCTGGGCAGTGCCTGGAGACGTTGCCTGCCCTGGAATACCTGCGCCTCAACGACAACCCCTGGGTGTGTGACTGCAAGGCCGTGTCGCTGTGGGAGTGGCTCAAACGCTTCCGAGGCTCCACCTCCTCTGTGGGCTGCCAGGCCCCAGATGATATGGTTGGAAAGGACCTCAAGGTGATGGTCAAGGAAGACTTTCCCAACTGCTCCCCAACTGTCCCCAACTCTGAGTCCAGAGCCCAGAGTAAGACCAACAATCTGTCTGGCACAGTAAACCCATCTATAAACGGTGGCGTGGCAGTGGGCTCTGGGGGACAGACCCGCATAGTGCACCCCTCGAGGCCCGGCCGCGCTCGGAACTGTACTAAGCCCCGCAATAGGGCAAACAAGGGGAAAGGAGATAATGAGGTGCACCTTTCGAAGGAGGTCATGGCAGACAAAGAGGATTCCTCACCAGATTTCACAGATGGTGGCAAATATGACCACACTTCTCCGGACGGGACCATCACACGGAGGAAGCACAAGTGCACGCCGCGGACCACTGTTCGACCCCCTAGTGGGGTTCAACAAGCCACCAATGGGGCGACCTTATTCCAGTCCTTAATATGTGTCTACACCGTGTTGGGCGCCTTTGTAGCCATAACTGACTACATTCTTCGTTGACCTACAGTATGATAGATAGTTGCTAATCAATGAAAGCGCAGCCCTCTGACCCTCTTGCTCCTGCACTACAAGGCCTGTGTGTCTTTTGTGTGTGTGTGTGCGTGTGTGTGTGTGCGCGTGTGCGTGTGCGTGTGCGTGTGCGCGCGCGTGTGTGTGTGTGTGTGTGTGTGCGTGCGTGCTCGCCTGTGCGCGCGAGTGTGTGTGTGCTTGTGTTTAAAATGTCGTGTAGGGAGCCTTACTGTCTAGACTCTGAAACAGACCGCCAAACATCCAATGCGGAAAGACTCACATTTCTGTCCAAGGGACCAAGGGTCATGGAAAGACAAACGAGAAAAGCAGACTAAAGCTTGCACTGCCATGTTGCCATTATGGTTTCATCACTTGCTGTCTTGACACCTGTTATTTTTTACATTCTGTCATACACACAGCTGGGATTCAGATAACCAAACTAACTAACTAAGAGAGAGAGAGAGAGAGAGAGAGAGAGAGAGAGAGAGAGAGAGAGAGAGAGAGAGAGAGTTAAGAGAGTTAAGAGAGTTAAGTCAAGTTAAATATCTAGCTGTGAGATGAATAAGCTCAAACTATTATTGCTAAATCCAGCTTTAATTTTCACATACAGGTTTCACATTAAAATCTTTATCTTGGTGTGTGGGGGGTACATGACCCTGTGAGGCCCCTGAAGGCATGCACTCTCTCATTTTCATATTATTTTGCCAAATATATTTTTGTACTGCATTCTTTGACACATTTGGTGCAGATAGGCTACTTTCACATCAGCAGGGAATTGAAATATGTAAGCAGGGGAAATAAACCAACCTTCTGTATCAGACGCAGGAATGTGCTATATACCCACTATTCAGCAGAATGGAAATCTGCAGCCACTAGCTCTGTTAGGGGTCCAAACAGAGCAACTGGTTAGCTGAGAGACACTATGTAATGCAGAAGCACTTGTAAACAATGCCCTGACTGCATATTTCTAAGCTGGCTTCTGTTCCAGGTACTGCACCAGCCTCCTACCACCTTAATAGAATTCCTTTCTCATGGTTATAGCATTTCTCCCCAGCCATGCTTCCACCATCGCATCATGCCATTGCTCTTCTCTTGTGCAACTGAATATTAAGCTACCCCCCCCCCCCACACACACACACACCCAAGCTGCTAATAACCTGTATGAAGGTGACAAGGACTGACGTGCGCTATTCTCATTTGCTTGGAAAACAATGTGCGTCTCTGGGAGAACAAGCTGTGAATATTGAAGAGCCTCTGTCTGTAATCCTGTCAAATGTTGTTCAATTGATTTTTGTTGAGGCTCAATAGGACCTATAGGGATGGACTCTGCTTCAGGACAAAAACAGCAGGAAACAGAGCCTTAAGCGAGATTTTTTTACTCCGTCGTACGACAATGTGGCGAGCCAAGAACAGCCGATCCACAAGTTCACGAGCTTGTAGATCGGCTGTTTTCGGCACGCGACACCATTGTACGATGGAGTATAAATTAAAGCATTAGGAGTCAAGGGGAGGATGAGGGCTTTCTCAACTTCCTAGTGAGGTTGTGCCAGGCTGAACTCATACCTCTGTAGAGGGGAGGGGGGGGCGGGGGGGCATCCCTCCTCATTGAGAACATGAGGAGGGATGAGGAACATATATTTTTTTCTAATCAATCAACTACAAAAGGAATACAACAGACCAATAACTCAAGAAAAAAAATTGTGTGTACCTTAAATGACTTCTGTGATAAATAAGGGGGAAAAAAATAACAAAGCATGGCAAAATGGAGAACTTGAGGAAAGAACTGCGATTACGCCTCTTCATCAACTGATCTGAGTGACAATGGATGAGGGGATCAAAGAGCAAGACAATCGCTCCTAAAGTAACAGGGGGGACACTGTACTGCAGGACATCTCCTTGTGCGTCTGGAACTTTTGTGACTCCCTTAAACTATAAGGACATGCTGGTGTTTGTAACATTGATGTGAACTGTACCATTAACGATGAACATGAGAGGACTTCATCGCAGAGCTGATATTAATCATTTTCTGTGTTACTAGGAGAACAATGTCAGTGACATAACAGGGTTTTCGGCTCCTCACGTCGAGGGGGATCTTTGTTCAAAAGTAGTTTACTTTATATGATTTCACTTTTGCATTTCTGGGTAATTTGTTTATATATTTTTTCATGATACCCTATCAGAACCTTTATTCAGTAAAGAAAAGAAATGCACAATTCCTCATTTCCCTACTTGTTATTCTACTGTATCCCAATCTCCTCTCTTTTGCCATAACTCGATTGTTCAATAAATTATCAAAGTACAACAGTACAGAAATGTTTATAAAGATATTAAAATCTATATCTTCTTATGTTGACAGTTGCCATTTGAGTCTTTCCTAGTCTTCCATTCAGTGCACAGTCAAATCTATGTGTTAGTTAGTCTTACATGTTAATTTCAGTGAAATTAACACTGAGCATTTTGATTTCCAACAGCTTGGCTATGCTGTCTCTTGAGAAAGTAGAAGATATGCTCCTTCCACCCACCGCTTGCATTCTCATTATAATTAATTTAAACCAGGAATTGATTCTGTCAGCAAGTTTGTCTTTTTTCCACCCTGTTTCCCACTCCATCTCTGCTGTTCTTTGAAATCTGTTTCCCTTGATCAGATCACGTAGGCTAAACGGGCTCCTTCTCAACAAACAGAGGCACAGCTATAATTTAGAAACAATAGACAATGTCAATACAATATGGATGACAGAAAGCAAATCAAAGCACACATTTTGTCGACAAAGGGGAAACATCAGGGGGAGTTATTGACCAACAGAGATGGAAAGAAAAAACAAAATCGACCAAAACCGAAGTACCACTGTACAGTTCCGACTATGCATCCTCCATTCTCAAACCTGATTTATACTTCATTGCGATATAAATAGCCAATCTACAAGCTCATAACATTCATGGTCATCATGGATGCAATTGTGTTGTGAGCTTGTAGATCTGCTATTTTCGCGGTGCCACACCGTTGTATAAATCAGTCTTCAGAAACAGCTTGGCGAGGTACGCTGCAGTTCAATAAATCATTTAAAAGCTCTAAGGGTATTTATGAATGTGTCACACAGAATCTGCAGATATTCTGGGTTATTATTATTATTAATGGACCTCCAGAACATAAATTCAATTTCCTCTCCTCTATATCCCTCTCACCATGATGGAAATTGATCCACAAGTAAGTGCCCCCCCCCCCTTTCGTATTTTGTTAAAAAGAAATAAGGAAAAAAACTGAGGAGTTAGTTTTATGCATGGTTGAGGATGGCTGTGGAATTACATTTGAATTGATGAGCAGCTCATAGCAACTGGCAATGGATTTGTCCCCACCTCCCTCCCTCCCTCCCCATACACCCTACACAACCTGCTCCCCCACATCTTGGCACACTTTAGTGCCTCACCCTGCATCACTGCAACAAGAGGCCTCACTTGGATCTCAATACTGTAAGTGTTCATTTGTTGTTGTGTCTGTAAACAATGCTCCTGCAGCCTGATTTAGATCTGATCTCATTCCTGAAACCTTCTGTTATGAGCAGTAGGGCATGTCAGTACAAGCCACCCATACATCGCTATGATTCTGAGGTTTTATGTTTGCACACAATGATGCATACTGATTGCTAACAAAGACATTTTTAAATGTGTTATTTCATTTGTACTGGCAGTAAACGTCTCCAAGTAATATTCTCGTTTTTTTGTCTCATCTACCATGAATGAACCATCAACTTCCCATTAGGCAATGCTATGCTTGTTTAGTGTGTGTGTGTGTGTGTGTGTGTGTGTGTGTGTGTGTGTGTGTGTGTGTGTGTGTGTGTGTGTGTGTGTGTGTGTGTGTGTGTGTGTGTGTGTGTGTGTGTGTGTGTGTGAGAGAGTGTGTGTCTGTGTGTGTGTTCTTTTAATTTATATTTAATTGCCCTTTTCCTATTTTCTTTTAAATAAGTGAATTAAATGGTAACTAGGCAACATCTGTTGCTAATTGTGTGGGTGAATTGAGTGTGGATTATGTATAAAGCTTATTAATATGCGGACACCTCCTGCATTGTCATTTTTCTTAAAATAATCATCACCGTACTGGTGCTGTATGCTGTGATTTAATAAATCATACTATGTACTGTATGCATTTGGCAGCTTTTTAGTTGTGCAAACATTAAGTTTAGTTTATGCTATGCAATCGTATTAATAAGACCCTGGGAATGACAGTTGGCTGTACAAAGCTATTTCCTTGAAAAAAATGTTTTTTGAAGCGTTTCAAAAGCTATATTCTTGAAAAATATCTAAAGGTCAGATTTTGACATTGGAATACATGTCTTTGCCAAATGAGGTCCCTGTGATCATGTTTTGTTCTTCTTTTTTTACAAATGATGGAATGAAATGAAAGGTTAAGTTATTGACCATGCCCTCTACTTGTTGGGGTCTATATAATCCTCATAAAGGCCTATTTACAGGGCTATAATCACATGGGCCCACATTGTCTCTCAAGGCCATCACTGTAAAAATGTTAAGTACCTTCAGGAGGACAAAACTTTATGAAGATTAAAGCAGAGATGTGCCCTTCAAACGTCAGAGTCAGAGACGTGCCCCCTTCACCTTTACTTCTGATTGTTTGATGTCCTTTAGGAAATATTTGCTCTGTCTGAAATGGATGCTTAGTCACCCCTAGTAAAATGGCAGCAGCAAAAGCCAGGGATTCCACAGAGATTATTTCCTAATCCAGCAACTGCATTACAAGTTTACAGACTCATTAGAAAGTAAATTAATCATTGGAAACATTCTATATTGAGCTCAGTGATCCTTTTCAGTGCTATAAACATAACACCCAATTAACTTATCAAGGTAACGACAATATATTGCTGGCGTAATGGAGCTGGACCAAATACATGCAATAAACTTGAGATGAATAACACTCTAATCTTAGACTTGAGACAATCATTTCAAGCCAGCTTGTTGGCAGAGTCTCTTATTGGATTTTTTCCCAGCTTTGAGGTAAATTAGTATCTCACTCACAGATACTCTCATCTGACTTGACCCACTTATGTGTAAAGAACTTCAAAGCCGACAGCCTAATTGTAATTGTCTCGTTGCAGTGGGATCCAGCAGGAGCGAGCGGCATACTTGTCAGAGCTCTGCTTGGAGAATCGGGTCTATATAAATGCAGGTAGGTCACCCAACGCATCCCTAACAAGCTCGAGCCAACAAAGCTGCCGTTAAAGACGGGACAGGGTGAAAAAATACACAAATATTAAAATATGGAACATGCTATCATTAAGGAAATGAGAGAACGACCAAAGGGAGTGGAAGAGAGGGGATCAGAGCACATGAGGGATTCAGGACACAGGAGGACATATAGATGTACATATACATACTTATTGGAGTAGGAAAGCAGCCAGAGACCGCGAATCACCGCAGAGGGCAGTGTGATGGGCAGAGAAGGGGGACATACGGTACATGGGCCATGGAAGACAAGAGAAATGCGAGAAAGTACTATTGCTATCACGACCTGTGCGGGGGGGTAAAACAAACAATAAATAGATCAACTTGGTTAACTAACAAGAGGCATGTGCCAGTTCACAACACTGAAGAAGCACTCCACTGGTTCCTATAAATACTGTACATGGTGTTGATGAAAACACTGAAGATGCATGGCAGTTATTACTCATCATCCCAACACACTAAGGGCTCCCGAAATAGCATCCAGAGAGAGAGAGAGAGAGAGAGAGAGAGAGAGAGAGAGAGAGAGATTTCACATCTCTTATTCATGCAGCAGAGAGGAGCCTTGTTGATTCATCCAAACCGTGAGACTATAGTTAGTACAGCATCCTTCGGCAGAAATATATCTAAAATATAGCCTGTGACACTGTGTGTGTGTGTGTGTGTGTGTGTGTGTGTGTGTGTGTGTGTGTGTGTGTGTGTGTGTGTGTGTTCTTCAACTTTTAATGGAGTCGGTGTTGCTGTTGTGTGTCTTTAATTAAAACCGAGCAATTAGAAAACTGAAGGAAAGTGGAAAAAAGCTGAGAGAGGGGGGAGAGAGAGAAACACACTGGGGGACATGGTAATTAACAGAAGAAACACCACCAAAAATGCCACTTTACCTTCCTACCTATCGTGTGCCCCTTCCTCTTCTCCACTATCAGAGTCCCTCTCTCCCCAATCAATCATAAAGCGAATATCACCCTTCTTACAGCTCTTTTATTCTGTTTATTCGGTTAACTCACATTCCCCCAAGAACAATGAACAAGAGCTCAGTGCTAAACAGGCTGCAAGCTAAATGGAGAGGTCTCCAGCCCAAGGCCACACCACTAACCGTATGTGTAGAGCAGCGGGTCAGCACCCATATTTGGGTCGTGGACCCAATTTTATGATTCGCAAGTCAATATCCCCCCCCCATTTTTTTCCCAGTAAGATATCATTTCAAAAGATTTTCAAAAATGTTGAAAATAATTCACAATTTTCCATAAATTAAAAAGAAAATTCAAACATTCTTCAAAATAATTTCATAAATAAAATTATGGAAATCTAAGGATTTCCATAAAAAATAATCCGTATAGTGAAAATAGTAGATCTGCAAGCTCACAACGCATCATCAAATTTCTCCTTTGGGTCTTGAGCTAAAAGGTTTGGGAACCACTGGTATGGAGGCGTTACTGTTACCCTGGAGTTTCACCTCAGATTTAATGCAAAGTAATGCCCAATTTATGCTCTGACGTACAACAAAGTATAAATCACACCCTCACGTACACGCATACTACCGTATGTATACTATGTATTGTACTGTACTGTACTATGATATGTGCAGTATATGTATTGTACAGTATACTGTATACTTGTTAGACAAATAGGCTGAGTTGTTAAGTGTTAGTTGCCTTGCTAAAAAAACTCATAAACGCACCTCGCCGTTCAGAGGCTTTAGCCCATGGGACTCACTGGAAAACTTTATTGCTGCTTCATTCAACAGCAACAGCACTCCTCTTTACTCACTCTGAGCACACAGGCCTATTAAAACGACCTCCTGTCTGCCTCTGTTCTGATCAATGCCTGCAATTAACACAAGCGATCAATTGGAAAGTCAAGGCAAGCGGAGAAATCATCCTCAGAGTGTGAAGCCTATCTTTCCTGGAGGGGTCCACACCCCCAGACAAGAGGCTAAAGACACACATAGGACTTTGTCCTCTGTGATTAATCAGTCCTACAATGGATGTGAAGGATGGCAAATTCCATTTGTGGGGGATAATTATTATTTTATCCATTTAGACTCTTTGTCTTGGGCTGGTGGTTTGCAAGGGTGGAAGTTGTTTTGTGGCAACTAACAGCAAGGAAGAAATCACTGACCTGTTGTTACATACAGAAGTCATATTTGCAGCAGAGTGTGCACCTGCTCATGACTCACTGGCCACATTGAATTGTTACTTAATGGGGAAGGACAAGAAATTCATTTAAAGTGGCAGACTGCATGCAAAGACCATTGCAAGCACCTGTGAAGTTAAGTTTCTCATTTGATCAAAAATGAGGGAAATAAGTCATAACTCCTCCCAGAGAATGATTGAAAACACAAGATACAAATAAATCAATGGGGCCCTATTTAGACAATCTGGCGCAAATGCAGGGTGCACATTGGGGTGTTTCCACTCCAATTTTGATAGTTTTGATAGCACTTATCTGGGCGCTAAATGTCAGTGCATGGCGCAACGGGATTGTATTTAGACTGAATTAGTGTGCTTTGGGCATTATAATATTCACATGCTTATTGTCAGTTAGTTTATGTCAGGATTGAGTGAAGGGAAGGACCCAAAAGTAGACGAGTCAGAACGCAGGATAAACTTAACGTATTTATTGAGCCGAACAGGCAGTTTAAACAAGACAGGTAAGTTCAACTTCAAAATGGCTAGCTGCCAAACACAGAACTCACTTGACAGTGGTCTACGGACCAACAAGAAGAACATCATGCCAACACAGGGTTTAAATAGACAAGGGAGTAACAGGACGCAGGTGAACTCAAACTACAATCAACACTGTGATTGGCTGGGGCACAACAGGACACAGGTGGAGAACAAAACTAATCAAGGGTAAGAGAGACAAGACAGGAAACAGTAAACAAAGCAGACAGGAAACAATACTACAAAGTAAAAGCACAGGACACCAACGCAAAAGGCAGCAACAGAATGACAGATACAATACCAAAATAGAACATGCAGTATGCAGACACATACAATATTCAGAACATACAATATGCACTTTAGGCCTAACCGGCCTAAAGTGTCCACGACCATATAAGGGCATATTCAAGGTCTAAATAATAAAGTCGGCCTAACCGGCCAAAAGTGTCCATGTCCAAATAAGGGCATTCAAGGTCTAAATTATACAGTCAAAGTCCACGGCCCGAGGAGCGGAGATATTTGAACATATTTCTAACAATAATTAAATGTAGGCAGGCTACTTTCTTGTCTTTCTTTGGAGACGCATAATAGGGGCAACTTTTCTATTTCAATTCTTATTAGGATTGATGAATATTCAAGTGCTTGAAAATCTGCCGTTTGAGCACAAAAACAGTGAAGGTTTCTCGGGGTATAGGCTACTATCACTTGTCACTTAAATTGTTGAACGTGAGTGTTGTGTTGAAATCGGATGGATTTTGATCGCAATCAGTGTGCGCACATTGTGAACCACATACCCTAAATAGTAAGGAAATGTCTGTGATGTCATTGTGCTGGAGTTAATACTAACTAAAACATGGTCAAAACGCTAAGTTTGCTTCAGACCAAGGTTCAAGGTTCAAGGTCTTTATTAATGTCCCAAGAGGGCAATTAGGTTTGCAGCAAGAGGTAGTGGTTTAAAACATACAAACAGTACAGGACAACAACAGACATGAAACACCCTAGCATAAACAGAAACCTGGGCGCATCTAGTGCAAGTATAGAATAGAAAATAAAACAAGTAAGACGCGCGAACGCGGGAAGCGAACGCCAAAAAAAAAAAAAATAATGAAAAGAAATCATCTAAAAAAAAGTAACCAATAAAAAAATATATAAAAAATAGAAAAAAAATCTGCGTTAAAAGGAGCATCTTAGAAAAATACAAATTCACAAAAAAAAAACTTTGAATGTTTTTGAACAATTCAACAAAGTGTTTGAAGTGCCTGTTTCACCCACTTCCGGGGGGCGGAGCCAAAATCCGAGCCCGAAGTATTTGTTCGTAGACCCCCACTTAGGGGGGGTAGAAAAAGTTTCGGAGCGATTCGGGCACTTTTCATTTAACATGGGGTTTCAATGGGGAGTTTTTAGGAGCCTTCTCCGGGGCGTGGCTTCCGGGGGAAGGGGCGGGCTTAAACGCAACCTTGACAGGTGTGTTCAGTTTTCAAAGACCTTTCATTTGATGTATGGTACGTCTATATTGGACATTTACTTGGCTGCACACAGGGCTGAGGATTAGTGCACACAGAGACACAGACAGAGAGATATGCACACAGAGACACAGAGACACAGAGAGACAGAGACACAACCCAGGCAGAGTTACATAGTAAGCTCCACTTGGTCGGAGGCGCGGCTTCGCCGCGCCTCCTTCCGCGTTCGCAAAAATAAAAATAAAAGGCATTATATTCAGAAAAAAGTGCTAGGATATAAAGTGCCGGCATAAAGTGCTTGTTTTCTTTCAACATCGTCATCATCAGCAACAGCAACATATCATCATCATTTACCTGTTACTGGCAGCGTTGACTGCACGAATCGAGGCAGGGACAAAAGAGTGCTTATATCTGTTATTAGTGACACCAGGGGCAGACCAACACGGCCATTGGTGCTAAATAGTTGCAAGATAATTTGTTATCTACAATGTGGGTACTAGGTCTAAAAATTACAACTGTGTTGCTAGGAAAATAGCAATGACAGTTGTGCTGCACCCACGCACCTGTCGCACCACTTTGCCCCGGGTGGAAGATAGAGCCCCCATATGCATTTTAAAATGAGTAGTAGATAATAGATAGCTTTTACAAAGCAATATCACTTGAGCAGTTGAGCACAACCAAATCTGAGAGGATTAGAGGATTTTCAAATATGAACCGATAAAAAGAAAAGCCATAACGAAAATAAATGTGTTAAATTTTATTTACTCAAATATTATGGCCTTAATCTGTCACTTGTCTACATTCACTGTGCTAGAACACACTACATGCTACATGTACGCACAACTAAACTTTTAGATGTAGTTATTGAATCTCCATAGCAACGCTTCACTCACTTCCACACAGATGGATAAGAAATGGGTCAGTTTCCTTTTGGAAGGACTGCGTTAGTGGTTAATTTATTTTTATTTGGACTTGACATGACAGAAGCAAGGTGGCCTATTGATGTTAACAGTTAAAAAAAGAGTAGTTCACCCAAAAAAAATACTTATATTGCACACCCCTTGACCCCTTTTTGTATTCGTCGCATTCCTAAGCCAATGATTTGATTACCAGCGGAGAGATGCTAATGTATCCGGTAGGAGACACAAAGTAGACTCTTTGTGTCTCCTACCACCCGGTAATCAAATTATTGGATTAGGAACGTGACAAAAACAAACAAAATCCATGAATTCAAGGCTTCATGGTGTATAATTGATAGAAAATAAGTATTTTTTTGGGTGAACTACTCGTTTAACCTGAATGATGATCATTCAGTGCTCTAATGCTGCGTTCACACTATAGCAGCTAGAACGCTACAGGCTACCGTTAATTTTCAATGGAAACCAAGACGCCTAATGCCAGGCTGGCCTGTCGCACTGAAACACTTGCCCTTATGTCGGTCTAGTCTTCTTATGCTAAATTACCTTCCTGTGCATTACACTCATACTTCCTCAAGCAAGCGGATTTACTTTCTGTCATTTTTTTTATACCTGTATGTGAACATGAGGTTAGCGACTTCCACTGTTGCACGAACTGGTCTATCTATACCAGGGGTACTTGAGGGGGTTCCAGGGGGTCCCCAGCTAAATGATGGGTAGGAACCCATAAGGAACCTTATGGGTCTGTAACTCTGAGTGTACAAATGGAACCAAACCATTTGGTTCCATTTGTTAAATCTAACATTGATTTTACAATATAAATTGGGGTCCCAGGCATATAAATGCCATTAAATGGGGGTCTGTAGCCTAATACATGTCAAACTGCGGGTCCTTGAAATTAAAATGGTTGAGAATCACTGCTAGAGCCGTAGAAATCTTCTCTTATGGGGGGTCCCTAGCATATCTTTTCAAATGGGGGTCCGCGGGCTAATAAGTGTCAATTTGGGGGTCCTTGACATGAAAAAGTTTGAGAACCACTGCTTTAGAACACTGTCACTGCAGAGAGCTACTTTCTTTCACCTGGCCTCAGGGCGTCATTATGTATACACCAGCATGATGCTACAGTAACGTTCTAAACATCATTTACATACCTGCTGCTACACACGCTATATGTATACCTTTGATTAGTTGACCTAATTTGTATCCTGTGTTCTTTTCTTTTCTACTTACCTCTCCTGCTCTACCCATAGACTGTAAAATGAATGGACAGACCCATTGGTTTCTACAGACCGTTTTGAAGCCACTGATTGAAATCCGCCATCTTTGAACTTCCAGTCCCGCAATGAAACCGGAAACTACTGCTACTGCAGCGAGGGCGGGTCTTCACTGGGTAGAACCAGAAGCCCTAGAAACATACCCTACTACTGTATCATTCATTTTTAAATTAAAGGTAGGGTAAGTGATTTGCTTTGGTTAAAATAAGTGTTAAATAGCTCTATATTCTGATAGTACTCATTGCTATAGAGTGTTTGTTCAGTATTAGGAGTCTCCTTGTCTCTCCACCTCTTTATTAAACAGAAAATGCATTTTCGTTTCAGTTTCAGTTTCATTTCCAATTTTATCCAACCAGGACAGAGAACTCAATCAGGATACAGATTAAACAAGTGAAATTGGAAGTGATGACACTAAGAAATGAGCAGACAAAATTGGAACTGGAACACTATACAAATTAAGCTTAAAAATGGGTACTTTCTCCTGATTGGCTGAGATTTTGACACCTACCAGAAAATGTATTTTCTGTTTATTAAAGAGCTGGAGAGACAGGGAGACATCTGTTACTGAAAAAACACTCTATAGCAATGATTACTATCAGAATATAGTATTTTAACCTTTTAACAAAATACTTTTTGTTTTAACCAAAAAATATCACTTACCCTACCTTTAACGCATATCATGATGATTTAAAAAATACTTTAAACTAGCGATTGAAAACATATAGTGTTAATGATTTTTTTATTAAGGTAAGGTAATAAAATCAAGTGCTCTGCAGAAGGTGAAATAGCGACATCTGCTGGGCCATTAATAGGAACTGCATGCTGTAAGAGAAGGGCCTTTCAACATCACAAAACTGCCTTTGTTTTGGTGAGCAGCGAAATCGTTTTCTTTATTTTTACTACCACTACCTCGCACAGTAGTGGAAGTTTCTGTCCATGAGAATAGCCTCGAACCTGGTAGAGCGTTAGAGAGAACTCGCTAACGCTCTGGACCAGAGCTACCCTACCTCTATCCTCTCTCTTCTCACGAAAACTACAAATGATAGAACAAACATGAAAAAGAAGAATTGCACCCACTTCTTTACACCTGTAAACCTGTGACGTCACGTGACAATAAAGATCACTCTGAAATACAGACTCTCTCTCTCTCTCCCTCCCCCTCCCTTTTTCTCATTCATATATTCCCTGTTGTGCCCGGAGGAAAAATTTGATTGTTGTTACATATTAAATATTTTAATATATTTTATAAATTATTTTAAAATATTTTCAAGTGTATTCACAATACACAAGGGTGTTTTCTTGTACGTGCATGTTCTTGTTCATTATCATATAGAGAATGTGTGATGGGCTTGTTCTGTCAACACCAGTGATCAATGACTGGGGTGAGGACCACATGCACGGGCCTTTTAAATGATACAGGTAGATATATCTTTTTCTTTTTAGATGCATATTACATCATGTGGGGAACATTTTAAACAAAGGGGAAACATCAAAGGCCTGGTACAGCACTGAAATTACCATGCCTGGAAAGGTTTCCAATTTCAAAATAACTTTGAAGTTTCATGTTGCTCTTTTGTAATCATGACAAAGCAACATTCACCTCATTCTTTGAGATCCACCGGTCTTGATTTTGTATGTATGGTGTGGTTGACCTTGTCTAAGTTATTTTTAATTGGATGACCTATTGCTTCGAATAAGGGCACTGAAGTGTCAAGATATGTTATTATACAGTGCAAACTAACATGGTGTGATGCTACCAGAGCATTTCACAATACAGAACAGAATATGGATGTAAACCTACTGCTTCTCTACTATTCTCTTCTTCACCACTATACCATTATAGACTTTGTTGACGGGGGTTCCCCCGGGGTTTGTATATGGTCCCTTTTCCCCTTTAATTGGGCTTAATTTTTTATTTATGTTGCAGGACCACTTTGGAAACAAGTGTTTCATTACACTTTAATGTGTATATCCTGGGTTTAAGTTATATTGTGTTTATTTGTATTTATTTTTACCAAAATCTAATAAAATCAAATGAAAATAGCATGATTTGATCTCTTCAGTATGCGTCTGCACACAGTATTCCCTAAATGGTTCTTGAATGAGCACTCGCTTTGTTTCAGTACAATGCCAGACTGTCTTGGTGCAAAACTCAGAAAATTGTTCGCTCCTCTGGATGTCCCTATAATACATATCTTAATATGTTCATGTTAAGCAAGTCAGATCTAGAGGAAGAGCCAGCCCCTGCTCACCCTGGTGGGAAGCCCTTGACCCATGTCTTTACTCTGTCTCAAGTCTCAACGGTCCAGCTCTCCTGGTGTTCTGGATGATGTATTGTGATGACAGAGTCATTTTTACTGCATCTACACAGCCATCAACTCCTCACAAACCATCTTACAGGAGCTGGCCCCTAACCAACTGAAAGAGCAATTGGCTTATTTACTTACTGTCAGGGCAACATTTTCCTGTTTCTACAATGAGATGTAAGAAAAAGTGGAAGTCAGGGAGAGCGACTGCGCCGTCTCGCTAGCTGACAGAGTGCCTGCACAGGCAGCTTTACACAAGCCCTCCAGGAGATGATATTTTGACATCTTTCTACAGACCCTTGAAGGCAAGGCTGAATCTGGAAGAGCCCTTTAGTCGTTCATGTGAATGCAAAGGGATGGGGAAGCAGTCAGGCTGCTGAAGAATGAACTGGGAATAAGATGAACAAAAAATATCCTCCATGAAGCGGTTTGCAAAATTATTCTAGCACATTCTTCTATTTCATAACACTCACCATTTATGATATTACTAAAACAATTGGTATGTACTGTATACACATATACATTTATATCATGGCACTGAAATTTTAAAATACACCATTCTGAGGGGCCGCATCAATTCTCTATAACACTGCTAATAAGAACAGAATTGTAGAACTAGTTCACAGCTTTAAAAAAAAATAGCAATGCACACAATCTGTAGCACCTTCGGTTATTATTGTAGGACTACCTGACTTTTTCAGGCACAACATGTACAGTATGCCTGAAATTGTTCCAGTGTAGGACTTCGTTTGGATACTAATGTCTTTGAAACTGTGAGAACCTAATACAATTTCACCACCCTGCGTGAAGCTTTAAACACTTGCTGTCAGCCATAATGTCAAAGGTTGAATCAGTCAAACTAACAGTGGAACAATGTCTTCGATCTGACAAAATAAATGAACAGAGAATGTAATGACGCCATCTTGGTGACTCAAGTCACTGCTCAATACTTTCAGTTTCATTCTAATTTGGGTCTTTAAATGACGGTCTCTCCTCTTCTCTAAACAACAATCATATTGTTATTCGTTGTGGAAGAGAGAAGATACTGCTGTGCTCGGGGCAGCACAGACCGACTACCCAGATTTCTTGGAGCCCCAGCTTCTGCCCTGCCAAGTGCGTGGCTCTCGTTCAGCAGTTCCCCCCAACGGCTATCATTTCACATCATCACTTACAAACCATTGTATTCTACCCCGCGTTTGCCTAATAAAATGAAAAAGAAAGAGAAGCAGAGCGATGCTTTGTGAAAAAGGAGGGGAAATTAAGGTATAATTTGCAGTGTGGCTCTGAAGAGCTATAATTAAACAAGTGCATCCAATGCCAAACGTGTTTTCTTCCAAGGAGCTGCGGGCAGTGCATGCATGTCTGTGGTGGCAGAGATAATGCTACAGTGTGGGTGGGACTGTCCCCATGAGCCAGAAGTAGCTTTGACTAGCACACATGGTTTTGTTTTTGCTTCAAAGTCCCAGTTTGGCCCTGTAGTGACCTGTGTGTCCTCTGGCTGGTATTTGAAGTTTTTGCAGCAAAGCCGCAGGGAGTGGAGGGGGGGGGTAGTTTAAAGGTCTATAAATGTAGAGTTTTAGTCTGTTTATACCATCAGCAATCCCACTATCGAGACCCACGCTACCATACTGACATGAGTGACCCTGTAGATATCTTGGGAGCATGGAGGCGTACCAGTAGCATTCGCACAATGAGGCAGGTGGTGGAGCGGTCTGTTCGTGTCTTCGTGGGCATCAAAGCCAGGTGAAGTGACGGTTTAACCCCATCTAAATCCCCTCTTTAATACTCAGCCCTGGAGGTGCCCCCATATGAGACTCCATTGTGGGCAAGGTCAGGGGGCCTGCCACAGTTCCCCGTTGCCTTCTTCTAAGAAAAGAGAGACGAGACAGAAGAAACAGACTGGGACTTGGTGACACGTGAGTGCAGTAACGTTCCTAAACCCTCTGAAGATTGTGTAAGGTTGTTTTCATCTGCTGTGAATACGTATTACGGTGGGAGATTACGTTTGAGAGATGAAAAAACTATGAGGATTTTCAGGAAAAAATCAAGCCAGAAGACGTGGGAAAACCTCTAGCTTTAGGATTAGGGCGTGTGCCACTGTCAAGTCCTCATACAGTACAAGAAAGGGACTGTATACAAGCGTTAATGTTTGGGTATTTGTCATACCCCCGGTATATTATTTTTGCGTTATCCTGCCTACCAGTGACATCATATGTAGGCAGGTTTGGTCATTTCAAACAAGATTTCAAACGTTTCATTTTATTTATCATTATTGTAATAACAATAGCTTCTATTTCAGCATGCTAACTTTCCAGGAAGAGTAAGGCTGTAGTTTCTATTAGCTTGAAAACCCCTTTGATGATGTCACTGGTAGGCAGGAGTCATCGAGGAAGACGCAGAAAACTGATGATTTGCTGTGACGACCACGATGGAAATTAGCCGGAAAAATAAGAATTATATGAAGACAAGAGGTTCGGGCCCTCACATCTACGTTGCACCGCTGATCCGACCGATATGACTGAGTCATAGTAATGGGGGCCTTGCCAGTCCTTGTCCCTTTTATGCCCATATATGGAGAACCCTGATGTCATCAGTATATGCACATGTTTTGACACGCTCATATATGGCCATATCGGTTGGATCAGCGGTTCTGTACAACCGCAATTCCAAACGACTTGATGGCAGGCACCGCACTCTCTCTCGAGTCCTTGCCGATGCGTGTGCCGTGTTTGAATTCGGTCGCCCATATTATGTGCATTATGGGCATAGCGGTCGGATCTGTGGCTCTGGACAACCGGATCTCCATATATGATATGGGCGTATCGGGTTTGATTATGGTTATGTCTGAGTCCTAAAGACACCGCGGCGCTCCGCCAGCCGGCCCATTAGCCAATTTCAATATATAAAGGATATGCAGTTCCCTGATGTCATCAGTATCTGCCCATATATGGGCATATCAGACAGATTTTCATGCATTTATAGTAGGATATATTGTAAAAAATCACACCCAGTGTGAAGTGAGCGGTGCTATTTATGAGTTATTAATTTCATCATGCATCTCGGTAGCCAATCACAGCACGTCCTGCGAAGTGACGTGCTTACATTTTTTACATTATTATTAATTTCATCATGCGTCTCGCTAGCCAATCACAGCGCGTCTGCGAAGTTTGAAGTTAATTTCATCATGTGTCTCGCTAGCCAATCACAGCACGTCCTGCAAAGCTTAGCCTATGGGCGTGTTTTCCACAGCATGGCGTCACAGCGAAAGACACATTTTCACGACGGAAAGAAAAACTTTCACCACGGATGGGTCCTAAACCCTCTTATAGGAGCGGTTGCACCGCTCAAAAATACTCCAGACTGATGATTAAATTGATGATTAATGCCTTTAAGTGTAGAGGGAAAAAAGGAGCGGGTGTAGGGTTTAATTGGTGAAAGAGAAGAGAAAGAGAGCATGGGTAAAACACAGACTGGGACATATTTTCGCCAGTGCCTTACCCATTATCCCTAAGCTTCTTTGCCATTTTTTACTATTTAAAAACATTTTCAAAAAGTTCAACTAGCCGATCTACATCGAAACGTTGTGGGCTTGTAGATTGGCTATTTGAACAATTTGAAAAAGTTTTTTAAAATAGTAAAAAATAGCGAAGAAGTATAGGGATAATGGTAAGGCACCGGCGAAAATAGGGCCCTCATCAAATCTGACAGATCAATAGCTGTCTCCTTGGCTGTTGTCCCGCTGCCATTTTGACTTGTCAGCTGTGATTGTTGTTGCTTCATTCAGAGTGGAGGGGAACATGGCGTAGCTTTGAGAAAAGCCTTGCAAATATTGACACTTCTGACAGCATGTCTAATCCCTAATGATAGTCCACTGAGCCAACAGGGCTTTCATTCTCTCAGCAAGCTTCATCCCTTTCCTTTTGCGTAGTTCAGAGAAAATAATAATAATAAAGAGAGAGAGAGAGAGAGAGAGAGAGAGAGAGAGAGAGAGAGAGAGAGAGAGAGAGAGGAGGAATGGCTGAGCAGAGTCAGACTAACCTCACTCCGTCAAATGGAAGAAGCTTGCGACACACATTTTGTTTCACAGTGTACTTGCATCTGAGACTCCGGGCGCAGAATCGATGACAGTCGGAGTTTCATTTTTTCAAGCTACTAGGCAGGTGATTGGATGATCCCGCCCCTAGCAGCCGCTGATTGGTTCGTATGCGCAGTGGTTCGGGCAGCTTTACTCTGTGAGCAATCCCAGACCCTCCTTCCTGAAACCAAATGCAAATGAGATTTCCGGAGGGAGGGGGGTTTACCAGGCTAGAGTCAGACACCTCCCTGAGAACATAAACTGAATGAGGAACAATCTCTAAGACAACAAAATTAGAACACTGACACCATGCTCTATCTTCTACTATTTCTATCGATTTGGCTGTAATGGATTATGGCTTGAAATGGCTATTCAATGGACTATATGGGCTAAGTAGAAATAGAGTGACTGATCTGAGATTAATAATGTGTCAATAGGTTTGAATTAAGACATGTGCAGGCCAAGACAGGGAGTGAGAGAAGGCCATTTTGGATGTTCCAAGTAGGTTTGAATGATTAGGGAAAGGCAAAACCTGACAGTGGTTGCTCCCTGTACAGGCCAGGGATGAAGGTTTATTTCCACAAAGTGTCAGCTTAATCTGTTGGATTCTTAATGTGCCACACACACAGACACACAGATGCACGCACGCACGCACGCACACACACACACGCACACACACATGCTTCTCATGCTTATATCAGAACACAAAAAAACTCTCATAGCATTGGACTTATCAACATTATTGAACTCTCTGCCCTCATGATGTCCCCTGGAATACTAATAGTGTCATACTAGCCAGGTGCAGTGCTCCTTGCATTGCTCAGCCTTGGTCCTGTGATTAAAGAGGAGCTGTACAGAGGGCAGTCCTTAGTTATGATGATACTCACACAATGACCCTGACCAAGCCTACTGATCAATGGCCATTGGCTAGACTGTTTATTGGCAGCTGTTGGCTCCCCAGATTGGATTGGCCTTGTCTATGTTGTTGCTGTAAATCCTCTTTCATTAACCAGAGGCATTCATGGTTAGGATTAGAAAATACTTGTCAACTCTTCGCTCTTGTTTATAGCTAATATTGATTATCTGATGGCTGATTCATAAATGTAAGTAGCTCTAGTAGATCTCAATGGGAATTCACCTGTATATAAAGGTAAAAGAAACAAAGAAAAGCCCTGCTGTTGAGGATCCGAGATTCACTGATGTTTTAAAGGCACTTTGTAGCTTTTCTATTAAGGTACTTTATTTGATTTCACTTTAGGGTCCTATTTAGACAATATGGCGCATGCATGTCTAAAATGCAGGGTGCAAATTACATCAGGGGTGTGTCCAGGCCAATGTTGCTTTCTAGTTAGACGGCGCGTTATCTGGTCACAAACCCTTGTACTTTCTGTTGGTCAGTTCATTGGTCTGGTTGGGTGTTAAGGAACAGCACAGGCTCCAGAGCTTTTAGCAGGCCTTTAGACAAGTCTTGGTTTTAGACAAATTACGTTCAGACAATAAATCGTTTGGCAGATTTACAGAAAATTGAATATTATAGCTCCCCTTCAAAGCATCTGGCGTTACGTTGAACAGAGGTTTCTTATAATTCTATGCAGGGCAGTGCAGGCATGCTTCTGCGTGTAAAGTGTAAAATGCAATCTTGTAATTAATTTAAGAAATTGGTCCATAAGCAACCATCTTAGGTTAGCTTCTCCATTTCCACCACACCAAAGCATGGAAGTGGCGGTGATGGATATCAAAATTCAGCATTAACTTGTTACTCCACTCCACAAAAATGTCACTATCTTATGTTTTGGTTAAAGGCTTTATAATGAGTTGCGTTAAAGTTTCCACCTGTAAAGCCAGCTTTACAATGACAAAATAACAACACAGACCAAACAGAAAAATCTTGATGGTATTTTAATGGACTTTGCACTCTTGAGTTTCATCAGTGAGAACAACAAGGTAAACACACATTGATATTAACACACAGGGTTGTGAAACTGAACAGCTGGATTTAAGCTGCTGCTGTTTGTAAATACAAAAAATATCAAATGTTGCACTCTTTAGGACAAATTCAATTCAATTCTCTATGATGGGAAGAACATTAATCCTTGTGCTCCTGAAGTCAGGAGTCCATGAAATAGGTAGAGGGGGGTGGGTGCCTCAGAAATCTGTGTAGCCTCTCTTCAATAATTCTCTCCAGGAAGGCCCCTGATAGCTATTCAATGGCTATTTATTTTAGAAAGTATCTTCTGACAAAGAATAGTTGAGAAATTACCGTGCAATCATCTCTGGGCACCTAATGGAATAATAGGACAGCTAGTGGCAGGGCTCTAAAGGCTGAAACATACAAGCACGGAAACACAAATGACTGCAGACTACAGCCTGCTCTGAAAAATAGAGCAGAAGAGAGCACAGATAGATCATGGCAATACAGCAGCTATGAAACACAGGACAGATACAGTACAGAAAAATAGGAGTAAAAAAAAAGAAGTAAATAGTAATACATAGGGATTAGGAATCCATAACCAAAGGAGATTTAGGTATACTACAGTATTCTTGCTTGGCCAAGTTGGCCCTACTTGGACCATCCGTGATTAGTACTATATTAACAGTATTAACAGGTATAAATAGTAAAAGTGTACATAAACAATCTATCCCCAGCAGTGTGGGTAAAATGAGATTGTATAATAAGAATTATACAATCTATAACCACTTGACCAAATCTCTGTCAGAAGGTCTGTGTTTTGTTTTCCACCCATTCTTTTATCTTCACAATAGAGAAATTGCTTATAAACACAATAATTAAGATATTGTTCGTTTGATTTGCTTTTTCTTTCTTTTTTTACACTCATGATTGGAAGCTTGGTGACCAGAGCATAATTTACTTCACTTGGTGTGAGATGCTAAGCCACTGGCAGTAAACAGAAGTAAACACAACTGATGCGTAGCCTGCGAGCTAGCTCAGGCAGATACACAGGTTTACACACATGTGCAGCACTATGTGGGCGACGTTGTATGTGACGTGTCAAGCAGCTGACCAGATTGCCGGTCTTCTTAAGCTCACCTGATTGATTGTACTTCCTCTTGCTTTCAGTGTTGCCACTGATTTCCCTAAGGGTTCTGTTTTCCCCTGGGAGGTTTGTTATAGATGTAGATCTCCCTGGGTTAGGGTTAGGGAATGGTTTGGGTTGGACTTCAGTGCTAAGCCTTTTTAGAAAGGGCATCCTTTCAGAAAAAGGCAGAGCAAGGAATTTTTGCTCTCGCCATCTTGTTTTTGAAAGAAAGTCTTTTTGGGATCCTGTTACTCTTTAATTTTAAGGTCCTTATAATTTTACATTCTGTTTAACTAAGTCTTTAATCTAAATTCTAAATCTTAGCCCTAAGTTCTTTTTGGCTGTTTCGCCTTTCCTAGAGCTTTTTCTTTTTTTTTTAAAGGGGGGGGGGAGGATTCCCAATTAGGGTTAACCATTTTCCCTTTCTTTAAAGTTTAGATTTTTAGGTATGTTTACAAACTATAAAATAAAATTGCCAGTGAACTTTGTGAGGAATGTTCACTGGGGACTGTGCATGGCAGGTACGTCCAGTCATCCTGAGTCCCACCTTGGTTGGACCGCATACCAAAAATCATCCATAGTCTCATTATAAGAATGGTGCAGGACTAGGACTCAATAAAAGATTTAAGAATACAAATATAGTTATGGACCCAACCGCGATGGAGGGGCGCAGTCTCGGGGCGCAGTCTCGGGGCTGAGTAGGCTCAAAGCGAACTTCGCAACGTTCGGCACGGCAACTCGCGCGCCTTAGCGCGCTCGGTGGTGCCTCTCGTGGCTCAAGTTCGCTTTGAGCCTACTCAGCCCCGTCCGAATTATGTACCGATAGGCACAGAATAGTAAATGATGTTTGTGGGGACTGCGTTTGCCCCAACTGAACCTCCCAGTGACTACTGGTCAATCCTAGTACGTCTTTGCTGGGACTGACACAATTCTCCATTTCTGCTACAAGGGTTAGGGTTAGAGTAATGAGGACCTTAAAACATTTAATTTTAAGGTCCTTATTATTTCACATTTGTTCATCTAAGTCTTCCTAGGTCCATTGTTTGATTATGTGTGTCTTAACCCACTTAGTCCTTTTGAAGGTTTGAGTGGGCATTTGGGTTGACTACCCTCACACCTATTTGGGTCTTAAGCTATGGGTCAGGAAGATACCCCTTGTCTTCCCCTAGGGTCGTTGATGCTTCTGTGATTGTCCTTAATCTAGTATCTAGGTCAGGTGTTACTCCTCCTTTCTCTGAGTGGGTCCTTGTTCTTTTAGTTCTCTCTGAGTACCTGGTGGTTTCTTTGTTGTTTCTGTGAGTTAATTTGATTGAATTAAGAAGGGTTGGTTTGTGTGTTTCTAGTGTTTGTCATATAACTCCATTTTAACCATGTTAGATTCATCAAAAACACCCGTCCTTGGTTCTGGTGACTCACCCTGCCCTCCTAATACGTGAGGGGGCCGTGTTTTTCCGATTACTTTTTTCATTTATTTTATGTAAAAATGTTATTGTATTTTATTTTTTTCATTTTCCAAAAAATATATAAAAAATAAATGAAAAAAGTAATCGAAAAAACACGGCCCCCTCACGCATTAGGAGGGCAGGGTGAGTCACCAGAACCAAGGACGGGTGTTTTTGATGAATCTAACATGGTTAAAATGGAGTTTGAAGTTACAATGGGTTTGTATAGGAAGGGGGCGTGTCTGATCAAATGAATATCAAATATCTAAATAATTAATCAAGCAACTTAAAAACTGTCTGGGGGGTTCACAAAGGCCTGAGTAGATGATAAAATGACCAAAAGTTTTTTTGAAAGTGAAATATCCCTTTAAGTCCCTCTGGAAAAATTGTACCTATAATCTGTTTATCCATTCTCTTTCGTTATATTGCCTTTGTCCTTGTGTCCAATTTGGGTTATGTTCTAGGCCAGAGACTTTTAGGGAATTTATTCCATGTGTCATAAAGTGTTGAACAATTATTAAATTGGTCTTCTTGGCATTGTTTATATTATCTATGCTGGTTTAATCTGGTGGCGATTGTGTTTTGTGTTTCACCCACATATTGAAGGTTACATTTGGTACAGGTGATTAAGTAAATACAGTTTTTAGTGTTAGCTTGTATTTTTTGTTTAATGCCAAAGACCCTTTTGTTGTGTCTTGTTTTGCAGGCTGTCTTAAAATCCTGTTCTTGTGTGCAAATTCGGAATCGTAGTAGCTGTGATTTAACAATCCCTGTGTAACAGTGTGGTGGGTGGAATGACGTTTTATGTAAGAGAGCGTGAGTGTCCGTTTCTTTAAAGTAGACTTTGAGATCTAATTTGCCACTGGTGTTAAACAGTGGTGCTTTGAAGACGGTTACATCCAGAAAATCATTTTTTTCTGTGTCTGTTACAAATTTTATAGTGATGGATCGGTGATGTGTGTTTAGAACTTTAATAAGATCTTCAAATTCCCCGGAGTGCTCCCAGATCCCAAAAATATCATCCAGGAATCTAAAATAGTGGGTTGGTTTTATTTTTATTTTATTTTTTAATGCTGTTTCCTCCCACATTGCCATGTAAATCTTAGCATACGAAGGAGCAAACCATTTCCCCATTGCTGTGCCCTTTGTTTGTAAATAAAACTTATTGTTAAATTCAAAATCGTTCTTGGTCAGATTAAGACTTAACAATTCTAATAATTCAGCATCTGGCCGCCCCCTATCCGGATATTAGTTGAAAATTTATTTCACTGCCTTCAAACCTGCATCTGTCTCAATGTTGGTGTATAGGCTGTCAATATCAATTGAGAATAAAAAGGCCGTTTGTGGCATTGTTATTTTCTTGATTTTTTTCAACAAAGTCATAAGTGTCTTTCACATAGCTCGGATGCTGGGTTGAGAGAGGGTTCAGGAAATATTCAACAAATTCTGCTGTCTGATGCCACAGTCAGAAACTATTGGTCGGCCCGGTGGGATTTCGAAGGGTATGGTCCATGTGCTGGGTTCTTTGTATTGTATTTTTGGCAATAGATAGAAAACCCTTGGTCGCGGTGTATCCTGACCCGAGAGATAGGTCTCTTGTTTGCTACTTATTAATTTCTTCTCTTTCATTTGTTTTATAATCCTCTTAGCTTCAATTGCTGTGTTTTTGTAGATTGTAGATAACCCTCAAGGGTTAAGGTCCTTACACACCGGCGAATATGCGAATATACGCAAAATTCGGACTCGTTCCGAATAATTAAAAGACGCTTTTTCGCTTCGCGAAACTGATGTGGACGCTTGCATTGACTTTATAAGGTTTAAAAAAAAAACGTATTTATTCGCATGAAGAATTCGCCCCGGTGTGTAAGGACCTTTAGGGTTAGGGTTAGGGTTAATGGTCGTCTTCTAATGTACTGAGCAGGGATGTATAGCAGAGCCTGAACACCATGACCAAAAATTATATTCACACTTGTATTTACATTTTATGAATAAAATGTTCTCAAGCTATCTGTCCTTTAAGCCCCCTCTGCCAAGAACGACTAAAACGACTTTTAATTAAAAAAACGTTTTTTCTTTCTTTTTTTTTTTATATGATATGATTTTTTGAAGATCTAGACTCCCATCCACTTCCTTGTTAACTTAAAACTTAAACAATTTGTATCTCGGCTCCTGAGTACTTTTTTTTTCAATGAAAAATCTCTGGCAGTGGGCAAACGCAAAAAAAAAAAAGTTCTGGCAGTGAATGAGTTAATGGTCTCAAATTATTTGTGAGTTATCGGATGAATTAAATTAATGCCACATAGTTACTGTATACCATCTACTCATCTCACGACTGAGTATCCAGGTCCAGAAGTAAGGAGCGGCACAGCTTCAGTCTAGGAGGCTGTTGTTGCTTCCAGTCTTTCTCTTTGGCACTGACCCACCATTTGAAGTCGAGGGAAGTCACACACTGAAGAGTCTGATTATGCTTAGTCTCTTGGCTATTGGACAATGTTCCTCTGACCCCACAGGTGGGACAGAATTAGAATAATTTGGAATTGTGAGTGACAGACGGAAGACCTCTCACCTGTGGGTTGGAGGCCTCTGTCATGTTGAATGTGTGGTTTGCAGACACATGCTGGCACAATGCTAAGTGCCGTGTGGCGAGGAGAAAAACACACTTGACCTCATCTCTGTCAGAAGGTCTGTGATTATGCCTCGAAAGCGAGGTGTCCCTCCAGTGCATCCCTTGTGCACCATTGGGTCAGATACTCCATGTCCTGTGTGCACGAAGGCACAGAGTAGAGAAGGGAATATAGATTACACATCCAGAAGGGTCACAGTATGGCCATATGGACTGTTAGTGTTATAGCATAGTGTATTAAAATGTTAAAAAATGCACTTGCCTGTTTCCTTTTTTTTGTACACATGTATTTGGTTTTGTTTTCCACCCATTCTTTTATCTTTATTAGAGAACATTGCTTATGAATACAACAATTAAGCTATCGTTTGTTTGCTTAGCTTTTTTGCAGTCCTTAACATGCTGCAACATTCAAATTGATGATTAATTCAACTCACATACCAGAGATGTGAGAGCACTGTTGTGGCAGGTGAGAAGTCATGAATACTGACTATACAATTATAGAATCACAAATTAAAATGGAAAAAGGTCTTGTTTTTTGGAAACAAGCAAAAATGTTTCCCTGGCACCATTTGTACTTTTCTGTTTTTCTGTTTTCTCTTTATTTAGATTGTTAGAGTGTAGAGAGACAGGATGGTGGTGGCATAGAGGGGGAATGACATGCAACACAGGCCCTCAAATAGAATCAAACCAGAGATCCTGCGTCCTTGTGGTTGATGCATCATCCTGGCATCCGTCACGCCACAAATAGTTTTGCGTTTGATCTCTGTAAACCAAAAACATCATTATTCTGGGCATGTGAACATAGGTGAACATTCGCCGCAAATAGCGGATCTACAAGCTCACAACACATCATTTGGTGTAGCGGGATAAAAGGAGAGGGACCAAGTTTAGACCCCTGGGGGATCCCAGTCAACAGAGTATAGGTTTTAGGTGGTTAAAGTAGTTTGGCACTGGCAGTAATTCAACCTTACTGCCAGTGCAGTGTTGAAGGTCTGTCTTGTCTAGAAACAGATGAACAGTTGTGTATGTTCATTAACAATTTCAGGATGGAATTTGTCATTTAATTACCATCCACATTTTATAATGCCCTAGTCGTGCAGAAATCACCCTCATCAGCATCAGTACAGGCTTTGACTGCCCACCGAACCAGTATTGACATTTTCAAACCCAATGAGGCCTCCATTACTGCTGATGCATCAGCTTGATGGAGTGCAAGTCACTTTTATTTAGAAAAGTGCTTCAACATAGCTGGTTTTATCTCAAAGTGGTTTATAACAAAGTACACAAACAAATGGAATTGAGCAACTCTGCCTCAAGGTTCAAGAAGCTATCACCCAGACGGCTACTGGTTCAGTCCTCTACACCAGTGGATCTCAAACTTTTTCGTGCCGAGGGACCCCCAAATTGACACTTATTAGCCTGTGGACCACCCATTTGAAAAGATAAGCCAGGGCCTCCCATAAGAGAAGATTTTTACGGCTCTCTAGTGGTGATTCTCAATCATTTTCATTTCAAGGACCCCCCAGTTTGACATGCATTAGGCTACGGACCCCCATTTAATGGCATTTATATCTCTGGGACCCCAATTCATATTGTAAAATCAATGTTAATTTAACTCTGAGAGAGTACAAATGGAACCAAATGGACCCGTTAGGGTCCATTTGGTTCCATTTGTACGCTCTCAGAGTTACAGACCCATAAGGGTCCATTTGGTTCCTACTGTATAAATCATTTAGCTGGGGACCCCCTGGAACCCCCTCAAGTACCCCTGGGGGTCACCGGACCCCACTTTGAGAACCAATGCTCTACACCACCATGCAGCAGGCTATGGATCCATCTATTGTTACACTTGCAGAGTTCACTCAGGATATTATTGTGTTCTTTGATGAAATTCATGAATATAGGGATCTACGATCTGTGTGTGAGGTGGAGGCACACAGTAAAATGTAAATCTTGTACAGATGGAACCATGGACACATCTGCACACTTGTGTACAGTATGTGAAGTGTTACATTTCAGACCCTGAAATGACAAAAACATTCTTCATGTTCAAAATAAAACGAACACATCACTACTTTCAAATATGTGTCTCTACAGCTTTAGTGTGCATATAGCTGTATGTACGTGGTTTTATGTGGTGCATTAGTATGTCTGTGTGCAGCATTAGTGATGTGTGTCTATGTACTATTGGCTACTTTAACATGCACATGTCCTGTTTGGCATACTTTATGTATACCTGCTTGCCAAAATCACAAATTCTTCTCATTAGCATATTTATTTTCCATCTCCATCTCAATGTCAATATAAATCAGAAAACAGAAAACAGAAAATAAGACAGAAAACATAAATACATGTCACATAAATAGTGATGGAACAGGTGATATAAGAAAAATAATCCATATCTCTCTATGTGTCCATCTCCTGATCTTCACACTTCCACACTTCTAAGAAATGATATGACAACAGAGAGACGTTCCTAGATGTCAGTGGTTCTTGATCTTTTTGCCAATTTGCCAGCAGGAAGGATTGTTAAATTAATGATTAACCTAATTTAAATTGCTCCTGCTGTTAGCTATTCCAGTTCCACTGTTGGCAGTTCCTGAAAAAGTGAGGTGATATTTGGTAGAGGTGATAGATTGTTTGATGTGAAAAACCCACCACGCACTGCCGCTGTAGCTACACTCAAACAACTTACACTAACACAGACACATTTCTGGCTTCAGTGATTATACTGTGTAAGCTATTGTTGTCATAACCAGGAATATAAGAAAGATACTAAGTGCTAATCTATAATTCCATTAACAGAGCAAAGTAGAATGCGCAAGTTATAAAGCTTATGCTAGTGTAAAGACAAGATGGGCACACTCAGATAGGACGTTGGAATTGAAAAAGTCTCTCGAGACGAGATAACACTGATAACATTGATAACCTCTTACTAAAGAGAGAACTGTGGTGAATCAATTATCTTAGAACAATGGCACCAACTGGACTCAATGAAGAATTTGATATTAGACTCTATTTATAAATGTGCTTCATGGGTTGGGATTTTGTGTTTTCCTATATAGAAGCTGGAACAAAAATCGTAAAAAGTAATTATTAATGATGATATTTTTATTACGTTTTCTTTTTTTAAATAATTTCAATTCAATTGTGTGTACTTTCAATGTCTATGACGCCCCTGACGTGGACCCCTCGTGTGACTATTGTTCAGACCCCTGAACAGTGTTTTTGTCCAGTTTGGTGCGGATTGGAGCAACGGTGCGCCCTGACATGGTCCCTGGGAGGCGGATGTGGCCCCTGATGTGCTATTCCCTGCTTTTAACCAAAAAATAGGGCCCAGGTAAAAAAGAATAAGAAATAAGAACAAGAAAAATCCCTTTTAATGCTGACCCTTGACCAGGGCTTCAAAAAGCACATCAAACGCATTCACTGAGAATGACGCTTTTAATTGAGTGCACTTCACAGTGTGCATACATGTCACAGATCTCTGTGCAGAGGCAACGCCTGTCCTAAAATGTCTGTTTTTTTCCCCCTCTTGATGCATTCTTTCCCATGAATTAAAAGAAGTGCCTCTCTTCACTACATCCTTGTGGGGGGTTATTATGTGTGTGAGACAGTGGCATTGAAAGTCTGTTTGATCTGACAAGCTTGAATTTAATTGACTGGGATAGGGTACAGTACATGAGAATAGGAGAGGAAGCAAAGATTAGTGCTTTCTGTTGTTGTAACTCCCTTTTTTTGTATTATGGACAGAGTGGAGAGCAAATACTGGAAAGACGAGAGGAGAGGCATCTGTCAAGTCTTGCTTGTAATTATTTGTAGTAAAATAATCGATTTTCAACTGAACAAGATTAAGAGTCTAAAAGACCCTTAGCAACCACTAGACTAGAGACCGTGCTATGACAAAAAACATGTTTTTGTCATGCGTACAGCGTGGGGTCTATGAACCACCCTATAGGTGGCCTTAGGGTGGTGCTAGAGGAAAGGACATGGGGTGACAAAAGTTTGTAGAGTACATCCTCCGGGGGAGCATTAAAGGAGAATTCTGCCCGACGTTTTTCTTACCTTTTATATGATATGATATTCTAGGACGAGTGGTACAGTAGAAAGAATTCATAACTCCATCCCGAGTCGACCGCAGCTAAAAACCCTGAGCCTATGGGACTTGCACTAGATCGCGTATTTTACTAGCTTTTTTTTGGGGGGGGGGGGGATCTAACGTTCTTATGGACAGAAAACCCTCCACAATGTTTTTGTCCCAAATGGGCCGCTGTAGTGTTGACAAAGTGACGTGGATGACGTCACGGGTGAAATCTCGTCTTAATTGCGAGACTTCCGGAGAGGCGCATCCTCTGTGTTTTCTGTCCATAAGATTGTTAAATCTCACAAAAAAAGAAAAAAAAGGTATTAAAATACGCAATCTAGCACAAGTACCATAGGCTCGGGCTCAGACAGACAGACAGACAGACAGCCAGACTCAAGATAAACAGACTCACAGGGGCAAAAACATAACCCTCACCTTCAGCCGTTCTGGCCTCCTGGCGGGGATAACAAGGGAGATGGTTAAGATTAAGGTTAGGCATGGGGTAAAAATCTAAATCCGTCCCAGCTCGTTATCCATTTGCCATGGGTGTGACAATGTGCTGGATTTGGATTTATCTTGTGTGCAAGACAACTGGAAGATTTCAGCCTGATGGTGGAGCTAGACTTTAGCTCCACCATCAGGCTGAAATCTTCCCATGACCTTTCCTCTAGCTGCTAGAGGAAAGGTCATGGGGCTCAACAAAGGCAGTAAAGTACACACACAGTGCACAGGATATTCCATGGCATTCTAGCCAGTAGTTTTGGACGGACAGATGGACATAGCCATTCTTATGGTCTCCCAATATATCATGTTTATAGCTGCAACCATGCATGCACCAATGCACCATGTCTGATAGTTGGTCTATTTATCCAAGATTTGTGAAGTGAAAATCGAGAGGTTGCAGCTTATCAGGGATTATATGCTTGTTCAGTTGAAAATCAATTATTTTCAGCAAGCAACACAGTCGTAGGTCGAAGTATAATTTTCCAAACCACAGGACTGTACAGACAGGGCTATTTGTACAGTTCTCTTAAAGGTTTCACAAACAGATCAAACACGGTTAGCCTTTAACCCTACAACCCCATCGATAGTGAGCAGCTACCAAGGGGAACTGAAGCTCTTTATCTAGCAAATTAAAAAGCAATTTAAAAGCAGCCTCCGTGAGTTTTAGGTTTAGAGATGCTAGCGGCATTATAGCAAATCCAACATGCATTTACTGTACGCCTCTTAATAGAGGAAGAGATACTTTTAAGCATTGTAAACTGGTCTCATGAAACACAAGTCTAAATAAAGGTTTTTAGTAATCCATGCACCATTTTCCACACAGCCAATGTACTCTAGGTCCAGAGACAATTTCAATGTGTTTAAGTGCCAATCTTTCTGACAGTCCCCTCCAGTCTGGGATGTTTTTAGGGGTGTTTTACTTTAGAAAGGCTGATCGAATCGATGGAATCTCTCGCTGTTCAGCAGATTTGTAAACGAATTGAGGTGGAAATCAAGATTTCACTTTTAACATCTTATTTTAGTGTGAAACGGTGACGTTAGGGGTGTCACCACTGGTCCCCTGTGATGTGGTGGCAATGCTACCTCACCGCTCGCCGTTGCCGCTCTGGGGATGTGAGATGGGAGCTGAAAGCCTTAGGGAGAAGGCAAAGGACTTTCAGAACAGTTATTTTTACATTTTTATAGGATGTTCTGCCAACATTATTACACAAGATGGAAAGCTATTCTTTGCTATGAAAATTCAAATGCAAAAAAACACCACCGTTTCTCATTTCCCAGTGCACTCTATCTGTCTTTAATCTTTCTATCTATCTCTCCATTTATCACATCTGTCACTCATATTCTTCTTTCCAGCAATTTTCACTTGCCTGCTCTCCTCTCCTTATTACAGTGTCTAGCTCAGAGTCACTGTTCATTCTTCACAGCTCTTCACAAACGTTTTGACCATATCTTAGGCCTGCGCTGACTATATCAGAGACACTATGCTGCATTTTAGTAAAATAAGCATTGATGGAACTAAATGAAACTATCAAAACGAAGTTGATATCATTTCTGAAGCATGGCAGTCACTTATAAGATATGTATTGTTTGTCTCAACAGGGCCTTGTTAAACGAAAGTTTGAAATAAATGCCAGGATGCCAGGATTCCTGAGCTCGCGCAGTCTCCATCGCTTGCACTCATACCACTTGGAGCGCTATATTCATACCGCTCCATTAGATTATGGACATGACGGAGCGCAAACAATTCCCCCACATGCTGCGGCACAGCTGTGTAGGTCATCCATACTATGACAATCATGGGGCTCATGGTGGGTTTTATTTGACAGTGCAGCGTTCAAATAGAGTTACTATACACAAGAGACTTAATATTTGTTGTCTCCGCCAGGCCGAAAGGCATGGCGAGAGAGTATGTTTTCGCCCCTGTCCGTCCGTCCGTCCGTGTGTCCGTGTGTCCTGTCTGTGTGTTACCACCAAATCTCCGGCACCGTTGGGCCGGTCGCTGCGAAACTGTGCACACACACTCCCTGGATGCCAATTCAGAACCTCTGCCTCAAATTTTTCACATGGGCCTGTTATAGCGCCACCAGGAGGCCGATTTGTGCAAAACCCATTTTTTCCCATTACTCCTACAGTTTTTAACCAAACCTCATGCAAATCGGTACACAGTATCTCTATAGTCACGTGATCAACCCTGATCTGTCTGATTTCCCATATTCCATCCATTGCAGGATTGGTCCGTTTTGAACAAACTGCCTCAAATCATGAACGCAGCTTGCCATTTCCATAAAATTGCACACGCACATTCCCACTAGGCAGAGGAAGAAATGGCACTTAAAAGTTTTCACATCAGCCTCATGGTGGCGCTATAACAGGCCGATTTGCATTTTTAACTATAACTGCACCGATCTGCGTGAAACTTTGCACGCCTACTCCCTAGGGACCAAGGAAAAACATCTGCACTGCATTTTTTACATCTGCTTTTTACAGCGCCACCAGGAGGCCGACTTATGTCAAATACATTTTTGGATATTAATCCTTCAGATTTTATCCAAACATCACGCAAATCGGTACACAGTATCTCTATAGTCATGTGATCAAGACGCATCTGTCCGATATTTCATATTCCATCCTGATTGGCTAAGGTTGACTTCCAAAGTTTGCAGGATTGGTCCGTTTTGAACAAAATGTCTCAAATCATGAACGCGGCGTGCGATTTCCGTGAAAATTTGCACGCACATTCCCACTAGGCCGAGGAAGAAATGCCACCCTTTTCACATTGGCCTATTATAGCGCCACCAGGAGGCCACAATAACTTACCTGACCTGGCGGAGACCTGTGCTCCGAGGAGCACTTTTTCTAGTTTTTATTGAGTTAAGATGTATGTATACCATAAATTGCTATGGGGCTCAGTATCTGTGAATAGTACGTTTGTTATAACCGTGCATAGTATGGATTGATGCTGTTACACCATTTGGCCTGATATCACTTGTATTCTCTCCACAAGCTCTCAAACCAGTTTTTTTTCCTGTGTTACCACCTAGATATTGACTGGAGCACTTGCCTGCAAGATAGTATTGGCATCACAATATGTCATGCTGGCGTTTAACTGCAAGGGAGATACAGGGAAAACCTAGGCAGCATGCATCCGCCGCTGCAAATGAAGCCATTGCGCAAGTAGTCTCGCGTTGCCAGACAACTATTCCACAATCTCTGAATGCTATATAGAGTCTGGAACTACACCTCCCGAAATCCGAGAGAGGAAACTGGCACTTCCGTTCACGAAAATATATTTTAAAATAACTTTACATTTTATTCTTGAATTTCCATTTCTGCTAAGCAGCAAGCTAAATATACTTAGTTGATTTGTATTTATATTAGGATAAATTTGCGCGACTGCAAAGACAAAACGGAAGTGGGGAGGAGGCTTCACATCCGGTTTATATTCTAATCGTGATCAGAGCTTCCGAGTCCCAGACTGTATGACCGGAAACATTTAAAAATTGTGGGAGGCAACAGTTTGGCCACGCGAGACTATTGCGCAAGTAATGAAAATGCTGCAGTTTTCATTAATGGCTTAGAAGGTGTCGCTTCCCCTCCCTGCTGGTTGCAGAATCATTTTCATTCCATTCAAGTCTACGGGTATTTGACCGGACTTTACACATGGTTTTATTACCTAATAAGCATTTTCATAAACACTTGTTTAAATACTACTGTATGTTTTCAGACACTCTTTTTCAACTATCATGATATGAGTTTTTGAGAATGATGCTCCAATAATTATAAAGAAGGTATACTTCTTCTGGTTCTACTGAGTGAATTTCCCCTTTGATTATGGGGAGGGGCGGGGGTTTTTCGTTTGAATTTACTATTTGGTTTTTGAATAAATGGGTTCTTGATATTTCGGTTGTATTGTAATTTCATTTGTTAATAGTAGTTTAGTTAGTGTTGTATGGGTTTAGGTTGTAGTTATTTAAAGACAAGTTTTTGTCTTTGTCTATCCCCCTTTTGTATAAGAGTGGACTGATCACTCACTATACGTATATTTTCAGGTCAGGTCGGTGCACGCTGTTTAGTTCTGTTTAGTTTGTTTAAGTTGAACTCCTTTGTTTTTGGGCCCAGAATTATTGTTCGTTAAATTTTTGTTGGAAAAAGAAAAGTCAAAGAAATTATTTTAAAGAAACTGCACAAGTCTCCCTGTGTCTCTCTCATCAACCAACTCGGTCCCTGACAGCGAGCTTTTGGCAAGAATAGGTGAACATTCAGCGAAAATAGCCGATCTACTAGCTCATGTTTCGGTGAAGAGATTTGGTGTATAGGGGAAAAAAGGAGGGGACCAATATAGACCCCTGGGGGACCTCGGTCATCGAAGTATATAGGGGTTTAAGTGGTTAAATGTGATGCAGAAGCACTTGTGGGTTAAAGATACATTCATTACATTATCAATGTCAAAGAAAAGAAAATAATTACTGCATCAAACGTAATCAACAAACTATACTATAAAAACTGGTCAAACATTGGCAAATTGTCAAATAATATAAGAAAGAGGCAAAAATAGCCGATCTACAAACTCACAACGCCGTTCAAATATGATTATTTTGCGGGGTCGCGGCATGAAAAGTTTGAGAACCCCTGTAGTAGTAGATGGAGAGATGTACAGGATGGTGGATAGCTTCTGCTATCTTGGTGATAGAGGCAGACTGAGTTGGTTACGGACATGTATGGAAGGAAGCAAATGACTACGTGAATAAAGTAATGTCGAATGTAGAGGGGACAAGACCCACTGGCTGGCCAAAGAAAGAAGCCCCTGGCAGGTGACCATGTCAGCTGACAGAAGAGTGCTCAGCATTGACCAGGAGGTGGCCATGGACCATCCCTGGTGGCAAAATACCTGCTTGAACATCTCAGGCTGCACACAGGCTAAGGGGTTAATAACTAAAAAAATATATTGGGGGCCAGGCACTGAAGTGCCTTAAAAGTAATCATTAAAATCTTAAAATAGGGAAGTTAAAATAATGTTCTCCTGGTTTTAGTTAAAGTCTAGCAGCATTGTTCTGTAGTTTTCAGCCTACTGAGTGTGTGTTGCTTACTGTATTGCTTACTGTAAGATATGTGTTAAAACACCATTGCAATGGTCAAGGCATGAATAAATAAAAAGCATGTATACTGTATGATGAATTTGGCATCTGTAAAACTCAAAATGTAAAAGTTTAGGCTGGGTTCAAATTAGACAGCAATATTTGGCAACATAAAGGACCAGGTGATGACTGAATTTGAGAATGCAAGTAATCTGGGCCAATTATGACTACTTGGCAGAGAACAAATGAAGAAAGTAATTTGGCAACCACACAACCAGTCTTTCATATCTGCTAGCTAGACGGTGTATAACTAAACAAGACAAGTTTGGTTGTTTTTTGGGCTTCACTGGAAAATATAGAGATGTCGTGCTTATTTATGAGGTCGCCAAATATAGAAAATAGGATTGGAACAACAATTTTACGCTAGGGTAGTTATACCGGATGAGGGGAAACATGGTCACTAATTGCTGCAAAGAAAATATCTATCCATGTCTGTGTGTTTGTCGCTCTATGTAATGTTTAACTCATTCAATAAGAATTATGAATTATATCCTGTTTGTATGCCATGCGTCCAAGCACAACAATAGACTCACTGTGCTGGAAGCATGTGGGGCCCAGCGTTTTTCGAAGAAAGTGGTGATGAATGCCGTAATGTGAAATATGTTTTAATGTACATGTTTGTTTGAATATTATGTTGATGTGCATTGCTGTGTCAGTGTGGGTGTGTTGAATGGTCTCTTGCCCGTGGTGTTGTACTGGAGAGCAGAAACAGGGAGAGGTAGAGAGTCTGAAGTCCACCTCAGAGGGACTACAGTTTCCCACTGAATGGGAGAGCGTGGATGCAGGTGGGTGGGATGCAGAAGGGGAACACAATACCTAGCCACCTAGTGTCATTATGTGCACCATATGCAGAATAAGTCTATGAAAAGGGAGGATTAAGTGGCTGTTACTGCTGTCGCTGCCTAGACTTAAAATGGGTGGGGAAATCTTAATTTGTAGCATCAGTAGGTTTTGTTGTTTTGTAACAACGGCAACATCCATAGTTGACAAATACTTTTA
This sequence comes from Gymnoscopelus braueri, assembly GCF_963280865.1. Lineage (NCBI taxonomy): Eukaryota > Metazoa > Chordata > Actinopteri > Myctophiformes > Myctophidae > Gymnoscopelus > Gymnoscopelus braueri. The sequence goes on from NC_137606.1 coordinate 28,836,733, forward strand.
ACAGTTACACCCAAATTCATAATTGGAAAATAAAATTAATCTAAACAAACAAGTAAACAAACGAATGAATATAATTTTCTTTGTTTACTAATGCTCAAGTGGAATGTTTGAATGTTGGCACTCCATGTAATTACCTTAGTCGTTGCATAAATAGAATCCTGCTGAAGCAGGCATTTAGCCTTGACAGAGTACCTTATTCCTACATGATAATAGAGGGCAGAGTTATCTGGATACCTTGGAATATCTCCACATCTCAAAATGTTTTTTGACCTCCTATGATCGCAGGAATTATCACAGCTCTATTTTATGCAGATACTTTAGTTTGAGCCCATGGCGTCAAGTACTGTACGTGAGCCATTGAAGAAAGTGTTTAAAGATAATCAAATGCTTTAAAATGATATATTTTAGCCTAAATATCAACATTATTATAAAATACATTTTGGAAATATCATGTTTACATTGTGAACAAAAACCTTTACTTTGTAAAAGAAAGTTGGCTACTGGCAGCCCTCACCCATTCACAAAGTTGCTGATAAGGTAATTGACTTGCCACAGTCCAGTCCAGTCCAGTAAGAGAAATGGAGGATGAGCTCTTCTCTTTGGGATTAATCTATTTATTGTCACCACCAAACTCTGCTTCACGTTGGGGTCCTGCATCACCCTGTCTGTTTATTTCTCAACAATGACCACCTTGCTGTTCATTAGATTACACAGTGATAGAAGGCATGATGACCCAATGGCTCAAAACTGTGGCACCAGGCTGTCCAGCATACATACAGTATATAACTGTGCACCACAGAGAAAGTACAGAGGTAGAAACATCAAATATCCATCCACATTCGTTCCCAATTCGAGACTTGTTAGAACTGACTATTTGCCAAATGGTGGGTTCACAGACATCCATCCATCTATAAATGCACGGAATCTCTGTGTTCATTTCTTGCACTTCTATGGTGCTACCCTGTCTTCTACTGTATGGTGCTTCCCTGTCTTCTAGGTTCTTCCTATTGTGCTTCCCTGTCTTCTATGGTGCTTCCTATGGTTCTTCCCTGTCTTCTATGGTGCTATGTATGGTGCTTCCCTGTCATCTATCTGTGCTTCCTATTGTGCTTTCCTGTCTTCTATGGTGCTTCCTATGGTTCTTCCCTGTCTTCTATGGTGCTACGTATGGTGCTTCCCTGTCATCTATGGTGCTTCCTATTGTGCTTCCTATTTACAAACCATGTTTGTAGGAGAACTGGCACTGCACATCACCTGAAAAACACTATACCAACACAGTGAAGTTTAGAGGTGGAAGCATCATAGCATGGGGCTGTTTCTCATCTCGTGGTACTGGCAGACTTGGAGCCATGTATCGGGAAATTCTTGACATGAATCTGCTGCCATCCACCAGGATGATGAGGATGAGACGTGGGAGGACGATCCAAAGCACAAAGCAAAGGAGACTCTCAAATGGTTTCAGAGAAAGAAAGTCAAGGTGTTAGAATGGCCCAGACCCTGATTTAAATCCCATTGAACATTTTTGTGGAAAGAACTAAAGAAAAGGGTTCACCAGAGGGCGCCAAAGAATCTTCAAGATTTAAAGACACAATCACGCCAAAATCACATCTGAGTAGTGTGGGTGATTAGTTACTAAATTCAAGCTCTTGAAGCTGTCATAACAAACAGGCTTCTCCACTAAGTATTAAATGAATTTCAGTTAGCGTGTTCAATATTCTTTTCCTATGTTATTCCACTTTATTCCACATAATTATTATAAATGGACTTTAATGTTGTGATTTATTTACGTGTGGATTAGCTGAGTTAAAGCGGCACTATGTAACTTTTGTTTTATGAATACAATGAGTATGTTAAAGCAGCCCTATGTAACTTTCCTCTTTTACCCCAGATTTGAACACGGTGCAAATGCAGATTTTTTTTACCATTGAGATAATAGAGCCGGCCTGCTTGCTTGGGGGATAAATTGAAACTTGACCATTAAGTCAAAATTCGTGTCAGATCTGTCTAGGTGAGACATGACCTTTGACACGATCTAAATGCCTTAATAGAAGATAAGTTATATTGTATTAACAAACTCAACCCTACAGTTTGGACAAAATTACATTTTATTCATAAAAAAAAAGTTACATAGTGAGGCTTTAATGCAATATAACTTATACAATTGGGGTGATTGTATCTTGTCTCACTGCTCTTCTATTGAGACATTTAGATTGTGTCCTATGAATTGCTTCTTTGGAAATAAATGTACAGAGAAAAAAGTTGACACTTTCAATACTTATATTCCCCATACACAGTACAATAATCTCTGGAATGGATTTCCATTATACGTTTACTAAGGGAATTCAATCCTGACATGTTTGCTCTGAAGAGTTGCAGGAGAGACGCAAAAGACATAGCTCAGGAAGATTCAGAGATTGATATCAAAGAATATTGCTTTCAGCCAGGACAACTAGACTTGACAATGACAAGCAGAGACCGGAGGAACAACACAGACTCACTAAATGGCCTTATAATCTAGTGCTTGAGAAGAGCAAACAAACCACGCTATCTAAACCCAAATCCAATTAAAGTGGAAACAGGATAGGATCCAGAGACATGTTGTATCTACAGGTTCAATCTGCATTTCTTTTCAGAGGCAACAATGGATTATTACTTTATTTGATTACAGCAATTATTACAACGTTCCGCTTTCCATCTGGCAGACATTTGAGTGTCAGCACAATTTTCTTCACCGAATTGAAGGAGCCTGGATCCTGTCAGAAACCCCTTATTCTGTCTCTCTCAATAGCGTAGTGAAGTAAAGAAAGAAAAGAGTAGTGCTGCGGCCAGTGTTTGGTCAACAGGTCCCTAGACCAGACTCTACAAAGCATACACAATGCATAATATACGCACACATGCACAGACTGCACACACCCACGCATGCAAAAACACAAACTCCCCTTGGTCCTGCAAAGATACAAGGCCCATGAATCTTCAGAGAGATACACACACTGCTCTCTACCATCCATTACAATTACAGCTGCACCCCAGAGGTCCTCATGCCCATCTGTCTCTGTGATGTCAGGGCTATGGGCTTGCCTGCTCTGCTCTGCTCTGCTCAGCACACTCAGCTCTGTACAGCGCATGGCCTCAAACCCACAGGGGCTCCACAGGCACACACTGATAAACACCATGAGTAGTCAAGATGTGTACTGCCAGAGCACGGCTAAAACCTCATTTATGCTAGTTTCAGCCATTAAGGCCTGAGGCTGATTGTACAACTGCCTTCTAAGTCAGTCGTTTTCACACTTTTTTTATGCCAAGGACCCCCAAAATGTATTTTCCCATCTGAAGATGTTTTGATCAAAAATAGCAGATGTACAAGCTCGCAGTGCAGCACGAAGTGGCGTGCTGCAAGCTTGTAGATCTGCTATTTTTCAGAACCACTGTTCTAAATCCTAAGAGTTTTCTGAAAAACTTATGTTGCTATATATATATATATATATATATATACTGTACACATATAGCTAAAATCTAAAATGACACAGATGCTTCCCAGTTTTAATGGGTTAAAAGCCAATGCAGTCTGTGCATACTGACACAATATCTTCGAATCATCTGCAAACATATTTTTTAAACTTATATTACATTACAAAGGTACTGCAGTGTGTGATTGCATTATGAACATCCAAGAGGCTGAGAGATTTTGGAACCCAGCACATCATATTGTTTCTGGACCAATGATCAGATTATTTTGATTGGGGTCTTTGATCTCAGCGATCATTTTCCACATTCAGGTTGCTGTAATATGGACGGTCAGAAAACATATCGAATTTCTTTAATGGCACCATTACATTGTTTCCATGCCAATAGGTAATTGACTCCACACTGCATTAACTGCTCCATTTCCAAAATAACTGGCATATTCATTCCATATCTCTGCTGTCCGGCAGAAACCAGCTAACTCCAAAGTGTACATTTTTCAGAAAATGACAAAAACAAAACAAAAAGTGGAGTTAGGAGGTTTTGTTCATCATTGATAAGAACAGCTGAATGCACATCCAGGCTCACAATGAGGTTGGAGGTCAAAAGGGGGTGGAGCCTGGAGTCAGCAAAACCAGCTAACTCCACCCCCCTATGGTGGAGTTAGCTGGTTTAGCAGAAAGTTTGAGGATCCAATGGAGTTAGCTGGTTTTGTCAGAAGCACTTTTTAATACTTTCAATTGGTTCAATATTTTTTAAATCAACACACAGACGTAAAAGCGCAAAAATGGAGTTGGTTTCTGCCGGACAGCAACGATATGCTGTATTTGAGTGCTTTCTTACGCAGGCATACAGGTACTGTACACAGACTCATGTACAATACTCTGCCTATGTGCCTTCTGGAAGACAGAATATTAGCAAAGGTTTTATCTTAGGATCAACATGCTATATACAGTACATATTGATTCAAGCTTTTTTATGTGTTAAATCTCAAATGAGTACACAAGAGTAAAAATTGTGTATACGTGTGTGTGTGTGTGTGTGTGTGTGTGTGTGTGTGTGTGTGTGTGTGTGTGTGTGTGTGTGTGTGTGTGTGTGTGTGTGTGTGTGTGCGTGTTGTACTAGAAGAAGGCAGACAGGCCTATAATATAAATCATTTATAACCTTGATTGTCTGGGGGAAGTAGCTTTTCCTGAGCCTACTGCCCTTGGCCATCTAAGCTTGATCCTGCATAGAGACATAACCACTGTCGGATCTTGTCCTGCACACAGATTTCTCAGATTCTAGAATGATAATGAGTGAGTCTAACCTTGTTTCCAACTTCTGAATGTTTCCCAAATTTCCCGATCTTTGCAAGGTCACTGTCGGGTAGAGTCAAACAACTTGTTGGATACACAAGTATAATTGTGTTGTAAGGAATTCCGATTTTATTCAAATGCAGAACCTTCTTGCGCTTATTGCATTTGACCTTGCAAAGATGGAAACAATGGCCAGTATTGATGTGCACATAATGAAGCACAGAAATACTATGCACAATAGAGGCACGAGCCATCAGTGATTAAAATATGACTTTATAGTGCTCAGAAAGTTTTCAGAAAAATATTTCCACCCAAAAAATGTGTTGCTATATGGCAACAGCTAATGTTACACAAAGGTGTTCCCGGATTGAAAGGTATAACAACGTATACAGTAGGTGTTCCAGGTCTAAATGGGTTCAAATACAACACATTTGGTTAAAGCTAAGGCAAGTTTGCAGTGCATTTAAGGAATCACATTATCCCATGAGAATACACAAACATCTAATTCACAAACATCTGACTGAAACAAATGAGCGCCACCAGCGTAGCAGTCAATGGTTCAGCAGAGCATCTGTTGATAACACAGCAGCACAGCTTGCAATCTGTCCATCACACTATGCTTAAGCAAGGCTTGAAAGCAGTCTCCACACTATCAATAAAACGCAGCCTGATCACTGGAGTGCACTTGTATTGGAGAGAATTTGAATGCTTATTGTATAGTAGTAGCCATGACAGGGCTGGTGGTGTTTGAGGTGTTAATCTGGCACTACTCATTCTAGATCGTGAATAAGATAATACTGTAATATCTTTGTGCTTTACATGAAATTGAATTCCACTGCAATAAATAATAACACTTCAAATAAAACAAGATTGGTGTAAAACCAGGAAACACATAAAAATTAACAAATAGTTTAAAATGAATTTGAGTTCTTTCATAATTCCTGAAAATGCATAATCCAGGTGTCATCAAAGATAACATCAAAGATAAATAAGGTATAAATGAAAAACTTCCGAACTGAGGTCCATTGATGCAAAATATTATATATATATATAAAAATGTACATTTACACATCTACAGTACATTAAAAAGTGACATAAAATAAAGGTGTTATATTATAACATAAAAAATATGAACACAAAAAAATACATTCTAAAAGGGTAGGTTTTAAGAAATAATCTAAGAGATGCTGTCTTTGTCAGCCTAAATTCAACAAGCAGGTATTGCCAGAGTCCTGGAGCTCAGATTGCGAAGGCCTAGTCCCTTTCAGGGCTAAATGAGACTGAGGCATAGTCAGAAGGCCCTTACATTAGGAGCTTGAGTAAAATCAGGCTTTGGTCAAATCTTGGAATCAGGCTAAACTCAGAGTGATCATGGTTTTGGCACGGTTAGAATCCTTGCAGCTGCTTTGGGACTGGGCCCTATTTTGTAACTTCTTTCAATGTTTAGTTTAAAATACTGAAATCACCGATCCTTACCCTACACAATCAGGTTGAGAACCCCCCCAAAAAGCTCTATTTTAACTTAGCCAAGTAGATTTGAAATGCAAAAGCTTTCTTCATCATAAATCCTGCCTCTCTAAAAACAGCTTGAGCACAGTTCTGCTGAGACAACAGTTATGCCCCAGTCACTGTGAAACAACAAACAATTTAAACTAGACAAACATTTAACAGTTTCTGTTTTGTGTGCTACTCAAATTGTTCTTTGGTCTGCAGGGTTTAGCCTTCTGGTAATCACCACTCAAGACAGAAAGTTACAATTTGCAGATGCTCTTATCCAGAGTTACTTACAAAGGGCAAGATCGTATTTAGCAGCATGAACTCTAGTCAACCAACAACAGGGTAAGCAGTCAAGTAAACACAGTGCCAAAAAAAGAAGTGCAAGAAAGTAACAAGGATAGCAGGCAGACATCAAACTTAACACCTGTCTGAATAACATTCAGCATCCATTTTTCTCCTCAATGGGTTGGCGAATCAGTCTGAAAATACATGTGCATTGGCAGGGACCACCAATACCATTCTGCATGGCAAGTGCACAGAGTTGTTGGGCGTGCATCCCAGGAAGTCTGCACATAGTTGGGTCTAAATAGCCTAGGATTGCAAGCATCCTCGGGTATGTGCTATCTAAATATAAAACGTGGCATCAATGTGGACAAACAAGCAGCATAAATCTAGCCATATCTAAATAACATACCTGCGTGAACAAGTAACCAACATACATCTGGATAACATAATTAGCATCTATCTAAATACACAAGTACCGACAGAAACTAAAAAGGAGTTCTAAAGTGATGAGGTTAAGTCTGAAGAGGTAACTTTTCAGACTGTGGCAGAAGATAAGGGGTGGGTCTGCAGTCCTGACTGAGAGCTTGAGAACCAGGAGAGAACAGTCCAGTGTTAGTCACGGCTAATACTAAATAAGGGCCCACCTTAACCACATGAACCCTAACGTCCCTATTCTGGGCATGTCACAATAGGAGAACATTTGGTGAAAATAGCCTATCTACAAGCTAAAAACACATCACAACGCAACACATTGTTAGCTTGTAGATCCGGGTATTTTCTGGGAAGAGATTTGGTGTAGAGGGAAAAAGGAGGGGGGGGGGGGGGGGCAAGTAAGTATCTATGGTTTAAGTGGTTAATGTTCCAAAAGGGGTAAAAGCAAATGTCATTACAACATTGGTTCATTGAGCATTTGCAGAGGCTAAAATTGGTGCTTGAGTGGATATTATAATATGAGTGAATCACACTAAACATTAGTTAAACTTGATTCCTACAAGGCTGTTACTGAACCTCTTGAAATCGCATTATAGAAATTATCCTACCAACCTTGAACATTATAATTTGGCCCAGAAAACCTATTTAGCCCCGTTAGTGAATATATTTCTATTTTTCTATTTAATTAGCATAGTGGGCCCTGGGTCCGAGAGTGGTGTCAGACTAAGAAAGGAACGCTTGGTCGGTCCCATATTATGCACATGACCATATATGGGCATATCGGTGGGATCTGTGGCTCTGGACAATCGGATCTCGGTATCTGTCAGTCCTTGTCCCTTTCATGTCCATATATGGAGATCGCCGATATTGTCAGTATATGCCCATATATGGAGCTGAGTGCTGACTGATTTGTTTGTGCCTGATGCCATGATGACACATTGAGGTTAGACAACACACTCCATATTTGGGCATGGCTGCATTGGGAACTCCTTATATAGTTATGGGTGAGTCATAGCGAAATGAGCATGACGACTTGGTCCGCCCGTCCTCCCTTAAGTCAATTTTAATATAAGATAAAGGAGTTAAAAACACACCAAATGGTTGACACAAAAAACCCAATGGCTTGTTTCCATTTGTGCTCCATTAAACATTCAACACTCAGAACAACTGGACAAAACAGTGCAACAAAAACAATTACACAAAAATATAGAAAATCTAAATAAACAGTTTAAATTCATGATGGTAAAAGGAGGTGGGGGGGCCGGTGGGGATACGACACATGGAGGATGTCACTCCCTTGGCAGCCGGGGAACTAATTTAGCCAAGTCCAATTAGAATTTCAGTGGAGACATGATTTTAAGCTATCTTTAAACTTTAATGGGGAAGTTAAAACTTTCAGGGCTGTGGATAGAGCATTCCACTGTGTTGTGGCTGTGTAGTAGAATGCATTTTTACCCCTAAGCGACTAGACTAGTGAATTGCATGTTCAGAACGCTCGCTAGTTGTGGAGAACCGCTGATTTGATGGACTTCGCACTCAACGCTGCACTCCCTTGGTCCTCAGCAATGCACTCGCTAAGCGCTAAGAGTGAAGTCGATCGGCTGGATGCTTCTCAACATGCAAAGGACATGCATACATAGATTCCTGGAATTAATACCATAGATACTTATACTGGCATGTACAAATTCATGCCATCAGAGAAACGTCATATCCAATTATTGTATTTCGGACCATATCAATCTTGTTAGCCTAGTGACAATGTCCTGCCTTTCCATGTCCCTGTAATGAAGCTAGTGTGAACCATTACGGAGTGACACAGAGAATGCAATTCAGTTCTGAAAGGGTCAGCCAAATATCTTCCAAGTGTAAAATCTATCCTAAATGCATTGCAATCTCATTTTTCAACCTAACTAGGTCCATGCAACTGGCATAATCTTAATCGGAAAGAGGCAGCCGTTGTGACATATGGGCTTCGCACCAAAGACCTTACCCGAGACTTGAATTATAGGTGCATTTTCCCCCCCATTTCAAATTTGCATTTACAGGTCAACTATAAATAAGGGTATGAATAACATGCTAGGAGTCTCAAGGGAGTGATGTGCATTTAACCAGGTACAGTAGAAGTACCGCTCTCTTTTGCCTCAGCAGCAGCTCAGTGTTTCACTGCATTTAGCATTTTAATTCAGTCACCAGTGTACAGAGCTGAAAGGCTGTTTCCTCAGTTGATGTTAAGTCATGTATTTAATAGACAGTTTCTGACTCCATCAACCAAAGTAACTTACACTCTCCACCAAAGAAATACCACAATGTGTAGATAGAAATACCTACTTAACAGGTTAGTTAACTATTAAGTAGTAAACAAGAAAATGGATCAGAAACATCCTCAGCCAATATCTGGAAGCAGGCCTTTCTACAAAAGTTGTTTTTCCTTTCCCCCCCCCTTTTAAGACAGCCTTAATCCATCTCGGCACACACAACAGGCAACAGATGCGGCGTTCAGCAGCAACGAGATGTTATCCTAAGAAAAATGGGGAAGCAAAGCTTCACCGATGTTGTGCTTTAATACGACATGAAAGTCTAGTTTGTGGGGGAATCTGTGGCACATCTGAGCCAGGCCTCTGGAGATAGGGAGCCTTGTAGGCCAGTGGCTGAACAAATGCTCTAAAACAGTGCTTCAGCGAGATCCAGATTTGCGAGACATTCTACAACTTCCTCTTTACTCTACTCTAAGTCAGAGCTTGGTACTACACGGTCAAATCCTCAGTGGTCATTTAACCATTATGGGTCAAACGTTCAGCGAAAATAGCAGATCTGTTACGTTGTGAGCTTGTAGATTGACTATTTTCGGCAAAGCCATTTGGTGAAGAGGGGAAAAAAAGGAGTGGACAACGTATAGAGCCCTAGGGAAGTATATAGGGTTCAAGTGATTCATTCGGAGTGACAAATGCCCCCAAACGAACCCATAAGGATTCCATTTGTTGTTCTAACATGCATATTAATACTATTATTACACACACACACACACACACACACACACACACACACAATAAAATCCAATGATAAATAGGAAAACTCATTGTATTATATAACTTTATTCACAGTATTATCTGTGCCAAGGAAAACATTACAGACTACACCCATACTCAAGAAATTCTATCAAAACAAAATAAATGCAAATCAAAGTTACAGGTATAGGAATTATGGATAACACCTTGTATCCACATCAATGAAGAGAAGTACATTTCCCGCTATAATATATGTGCTTCTGTGCTCACACGTTTTCGTTTGTATGTGTGTGAGAGAGGGATTGAGGGAAAAGGGGGCTAGAATATACAGTCTTATCAGGAATGTGCAGGTCCAGTCCAGCCGTTCTGACTGAGTCAGAATGAAAAGACTGCTAGCTACAGAGTGGGCCCTCTGCTTACGGCAGCCCTGTGCACCGCCATTCATCCAATCGTAACGGGAAGACTTAAGACATACCCTTCAACCCGTTTTATCCGTCAATAATCCGAACCAGCTATTCCAACGATCATCATCTTTACAGAGGAAAACTGAACAAGCAAAACGGCTCCATTAGCAATAATAATAATAACACAAAATGAGACTTGGCTGACATTTCAGTTAAAGGAAAGCTAAGTACAGTACATTGAAAGCAAAAGTGAACAAACTCAAGAGTCATTGTTGACACGAAAAACAAAAAGCACAGGGCACTGACAACGGGCTCCTACTGCACGGACAGTTTCCTGATGTTCATGATTAGCCTCTTGCTGTACTCCTTGTGATCCACAGGTTTCACATCCATCACTGTGGCTTTGATCCTGGATTCATCCTATTAAAAAGGGAAGAAAAATAAACCCCATCACACCTTGTGCATTCACTTCACTTAATGCAGATAAAACAAGAAGATAAAAGCAGGGCATCATCTGATCTCCCAGTGACCGTTTGTGGCTAGAATGAGACATTTTGGACAGGGGATCAGAAATATGCAGGCGTTCTAATTCTGACTGCAACAGAGGCTTTCAATGCCAACACCACCTCTGCAAACTGTCTAGACAGGAGAAGGTCATTTCTAGCAGGGGCCATCCTTTAAACAAAGGTTACACACGCTTTGTCTCCATTAATCGCTCTGCTACTGCTGTAGGTGAAATGGAAATCATCTTACTCTGGATTCATGCAAACACATTCAGCGCCAAAATAAAACATCGTCTATGGTCGACCTTGACAGCGATTCCGAGCGTTTTCACTAACCTTTGAAAAATCATAGAATATTATTTTTCACAACGATCCATATTCACCAATCGCTTGCCCTTGCGATCATCCGTTCCATAGTTATTGGCAGTTGAATGTCGGTTGTTTTCAGGCATTCTCCCAAATCCATTAGAATGGAAGTGAATGTGGCCGTTTCTTTTGCGATCACATGATTTGCTGCTTCACCGGGAGTCAAATGGTGACCCATACAGTAGGTTAGTGTAGAGTGCCATCTAGCATCTAACACTGAAAACACGTCAAAGGCGGTGTGGGTGTTGGAAAAAAACACGTCAAACACGTCATTGACGGTGTGGCGTTGGAAAAAAAAAACACGGCATTGGCAGTGAATGAGTTAAGAGCCCTGCAGTCTCTCCTTCCTGACTAAGAGGCATGTACAAATCCTTAAGGCCGCTGTAACAGCATAACAAAAGGTAGTAGGATGAGGTTATAGTCAACAGCTTCACCATCAGGCTCGGCAGATATCAATTTTAGCATTTAGCATGCCGTGGCAATGACGGCATGCTAAATATTCGACGGACCACGGCATAGCAAAAGCAACCCTGTACAAGTCTATTTCCCATAGGAAAAACATATTGTTTTTAGCCATCTTGGTGGAGAGTGGGAGTTGTGTATTGTATGTCTGCAACGTGCTGTGAGCAATCTTCTTCCTCCAATGCCTCCCAGATTCCCAAGCCAGGATGCGCGTTTGTGGCAGAGGAGGGTATGGGATGGGGCGTAGGGGGCTCTCCCAATAATAATCATGCACGGCGCACAAACACATACACAGGGCTAAGGCTTGTGTCTGTCAGGAAAACAGCACTGCAACTCATTCCCAGAGCACTGTGATTTGCATCTGGCCAACAGTACAGTTAGAATGGAGCTGTCGTTTACTCTGGGTCTCGCTCCCCTGGCTTACGGAGAAGGTAGAGGAAACGCAGGAAAGGATGGGGCGGGAGGGGGGGGGGGTGCTTATGGATACTTAGCTCTGCTTCCATGTTGTGGAAAAGTGATGAAAAGGGATATCTGTGCATTTGCCCATTGTTTCCTACTCACTCCGTTAGTTTTAGCAGCCTACTTATATATAAGGTGGGGGATGTGGTGATATATAGTACTGTACGATATATCACCACATCCCCCACATAAAAATGGGCAAATAGGTTGCCTGCCAATTTTTAAACCATGCTCCAGTGGTTTGCTCGCGTGCAAGTCTGTGTTAGCTTGCTGTCGACATGACAATACTGGATCTATGAAAGATTTACAGGGCAGGTTATTACTGCAACATACCAACAGTAACACTGGAGCGGAGTGGAAAGAGACTACACTGTCTAGTCATGGGTCAAAGTACTCAAATGTACTGACCGAATCATGACATCACCACAACCAAAAAGAAATGTCTGGGTAGATAACGGCGGCAGCTTCGTATTGGAGAAGTATTATTCATTAACCTTATTATTTCCGGAAGAACAGGACACTTACGGTATTGTTGAGATAGAGAGAGATCAACAGGTGCTCAATGGAGATAAAAGTTGGGTTAAAAACGTATTCTAAATATCCACAGGTTGACAAACTAGACACAGCTAATGTTCTGGACACTTTATTTTATAATGTCTCAATATCCATAGACATTCAACCCGGACATACCGCTCTATATGTTTCTTTACAAACATTCTGATCTGGTCAATACTAAGAACATTGATTTAACATGCCTGATGCAACAGAACCAATTGAATTGTTTCAAAAATGCATGCTCAACTGCCATTTTCACAGCCTTGAAGGTATTTCTAATACACCTCGACACACACACACACACACACACACACACACACACACACACACTTCCATCTAATATGCTGAAAACCATGATTGTTCTTTGCAGAAAATAAGTCTGACGTTTGACTTTTTAGTTCTACATTCATCTTGTTCTCTAGTTCACATTTCAAGAAACTCCAATAACTGGGCTTGTGAGAAGCCAGAGCAATAGAAGGACAAGCCTTTAATAAAGTCAAGCCAAGGCAAGCAACAGCCCCATTCGTGTGTTCTGCACCGAGTCTAGAGGCCATACAGCCAGTGGACTTTGTTAACATGAGCATTTAACAACCTGGATGGTTGTGGTAGTAGTAGTAGTCTTTAAGTGGGTGAGTGTGCCACGCCTGATTGTGTATGATAATGATAACTATTTTTATGTTCCATGAAGCATTTATCAAACAGGAGAATATGGGGTAGCCTGTGAATCGCCGCTATTTATTCTCAACTGAATAATTCACAGCTCTTTTCAGGTGTAAAATGTTATTTTACACCTTGCACAGAAACATCTACTCACAGATACACCCTATACTGCAGCACTACAACAGAGTGTGACAAATGTGTGAGTCCAGTTACTAGTGTTTGTCACAATTTGCCAGAAAGGTAGGAATCAGCTCACAATTTGCAATTCAAATCCCCTGACAATTATCAAAATAAATACATAAAAATGTCTGCAATGGCATACACATTGACATAGGATTGGGACAGAGTTGAATTGGAAAAGCCTCAAATGGATTTTTGGCCATTGTCCTCTTCCTTCTTCAATGTCGTGATCCATTTCAAACATACTAAATCAAAGCAAAGTCAGCTACAGGATGTAAGCAGAATGCAATCCAAAAGCACAATGATGAAAATATGTCTGCAAATGTCCATTCCAGATTTAAGTGCCCAGTCTTAGGGGTGAAAAAAGGTCACAAATTCAGAGGGGTGGGGGGGTGTAACACCCCAGTGTTAGGCTATACAGTTGCTCAATATTATTCAGATTTGTATTCACATTCACTTATCAATAGGCATGTAACGATTTATCGTATATCGATTTAAATCGATTCAAAGTGGTGACGATTTAAATCGATGCAATAAAATATGACATCGCGATGCAACCAGCAGAGGGCGCAATCGAGTCAGACTCCATTCCTTCTTATCCGCCTACTATTTTGTCCCCTCAGGGCCTCCGTCGGTCTCTTTTCTTCACTCACTCAACGGCAGGCTATGAACGGCAGAGTGGGGTTCACGTCCTCTCAGTCTATGAAATCTAAACAACTAGGCGATCGCACTGCATAAAGAGGGAAATGTGCGTCGCATGTAAACATGTTTATTTGATTGATGAAAAGCCCAAACTATACCGTTTACCCCCTCCCCCATCTGACAATATTGTTAGCTGTTGTTAGCCTGTCTGATTTAAACTCTGTAGGAAACATACAACTGATAGGCTTCTAATGAAAACGGCTAATTCTGGAGCGCCTCGGTGCGGCTGCCGCTGCAGAGTACAATGAATAATAATCTATATGAATAATGATAATTTAACAATTGTATCAGACTGCTGACAACGTCAAACTCCTTTCAACACTGTCTGTCAGATATATAGCGAATTACATTGATATTAATCAATAAATGTTTAATCTAATCTCATTTGGAGCAGTTTAAAACAGTTTCCCTTATTACATAAATGTGTACAGAATGCTGAGAATATAGCACAGATAAAAAATTACTTGTAAATCCCAAGCTTGGAACAAAGGCTAAGCCTTAATTTGTTTATTTGAAGGTTTTCTTTATAATTTATTTCATCTGGGACATATGTTTTAAAATTCATTTATTTCATAATACTTATATATTTAAAGTTATTATTTTACAGATAAAAAAGTATATGTCTTAATGTGTACCTTACAGTTAATGCATGTACCTCATGAATAATAAAAAAGGCTTAATTTCATATATTGAAAAGAGGACAAGAGAAAATACAGTTGTTAAAAAATACATGATTTTTGTAAGAGAAATAATCAAGGTTTTTCAGTAATTTGTCTCGAAAATAAATGTGCTTAAAAATCGTGAAAAATCGTATCGTGAACCTCGAATCGTGATTCGAATCGTATCGTGAGTTGAGTGAATCGTTACATGCCTACTTATCAATATTGATAGATGTTCTGTAACTGTCGTCACTGTGAAAATGTGTATCAATACTGGCATATTTTTTATAACTTAAGGAAAATAGCAAATGATAGACCAGATAAACACTTTGCAGAATTTGTATTTTTCTGACCAAGGTCATTTAAAATGTAGAAAGTGATCATCTTAACCTGTTCTCCCTGCCATATAATTTATTAAGAATGCATTATTAACTTATTAAGTTGCATTTAATTGCTAGTAAATGGTGACCAATATTAAGAAAACACGCAATTGTTCAAAACAAAACACACAAAATATTAGTTATTGGTAAATCTTCGTGATTAGTTAGTGATTTTCCAAGCTACAAAAATAGCCAGCAGCTTTTTTGATGTGGTCTGTGGTCCATCGTTTGGGATCGTATCCAACATGCTCAATGAAGGATGATTAATGTAAAAACTAGCGGCCAAAAAAAACCCCTCAAAACTTGCTTTTGTTCCGTTTTCTTGAGCTTCTGATGAGAGCTAGCTTGTGCCATGCATAACAGCAGGGATGCACTGCCCACACTTTTTTGACTTCTTTGACTTTTTTGCTACTTAAAAAATTACCAGCTCAACATTCAGCAAATAATCCTATTGCTGAAAATAATTTAAATGTACCTGAAGGGGCAATTAAAAATTGTGAGGGCACTAAAATAACAATCAAGGCTACAGTAAATCTAAATCAAATAATACATTTATTAAATCATTCCAATTAGCTACTTCACATTTGAGTTCAATTACAAAGCTACCTTCTCTTTCTCTCACGCCCACAGAGAGAAAGAGAGAGAGGGAGGAGAGCAGCTCGCTCCACACACACACACACACACACACACACACACACACACACACACACACACACACACACGTAAAAACGATCCATGAGTCGCCACTGCAACGGACGATCGAAAGATCGGTTCCACAGTGCATGGTTTTAACATTGTAAAAAAGTGAAGCTAAGCGAGCAACACACTTATTAATCCATTCATTTTGACAGTTCATCTTCCATAATAGCGTCAAGGCAGCCAATAACACTATCAGACTTCCTGGAGTGGAACTTCAAAATAAGACTTGCACGAGTAGTATCATGAGAGATTCAGAATCCCTGTGATATCATTCACAGGCAGGTACAGTTTTATACAGGTCCTTACAGGGATCAAGGGAAAGAAAAAGTCTGAGAGAAAATGTGTTCCCAATCTACAGTTTGTGAAACAGTGTGAAAGGAAGCCCCTACACCAGTGCGCTCCGTTTCCTAAACAATTTGCACAATAAAAGTGCGATGTTTAATTATTATCACTTTACATGTATGTTCTTGCTGTTCTACATAGAGCCAACCCTTTGAAGAAATCACAGATTGAGGCTTCAACCTATGCTCTGAAATTTCCATGAGGGTTTTTATGGAAGATGCTTCTGAACATGTACAGAAGCATGTTTATTCTATTGCTAGTTTGTATTAGTGCAGAGTGCAGTGTTTGTATCATGGTGCAGAGCAGCAGGGCTGAAGTTAGAAGCCAAGATAAATACATGCTGGCCTCTACGGAATCCAAATGACTCAACTCAGTTGTGGCGACTGAGAACTTTAATCTATCTAACTTTGATCTACAAGCTCATAGCGCTTGTAGATCTGCTATTTTTGAAAAATCTTGAAGATTTGTGCAAATCTTTGAATACATATATTTTTAAAGGAAAATTATTGAACTCAAATCTTTGCTTCTGGGGTCCCTGCCTGGAACAAAATATTTTCAGATGCGCGTCCGTCCACGGCCAAATGCATATCATTTTTTTGATCTACAAGCTGAGCTTGTATACAGTATCTGCTATTTTTTAATAGCCAAAGAAATCTAAAATGACACAGATGCGTTCCCGGTCTTAATGGATGAAGCAAGAACACGTCCACTTAAAGCCTTTTGAAGGCAGCTGCTGAACCCAAAACAATCAAACAAAAGGACAACACACACTGTAGCTCCCTTAAAGTGACTTGTCAGACTGAGAACTTTAATCCATGAGATAGTCTCGTCTTCACAGAACATCCAAGGACACATGCAGGGTCACCTTCACATCTGCTGACAGTGACTTAGTGTCCCAATTACATTACATGGAGATAATTGCGTTATACATCTTGCATGAACGGGAGTGAATTAAAAATGCAGGGGCATAATTTCCCCAAACATCCTCGTAAACTTCGTTAAGACGGATCCTGTCAAAACACCAAAGCCGAAACAGAATTGATAGGCGTCATTAACTATATACTAATGCTTTCCCCTCTATTTAGGGTTGTGGTGCCTCTACCATATCCATACAAGTAGCTGAGATGAACTGCTCCGTAATAGAACCTCCACCACCAAACAAGCAAAAAAGGGAAAAGCTGGGAATAGAGAGAGAGAAAAAAAAAAAGATGTTTGGGTGAGAAGGGTGCAGGTGTCTGCAAGGCATATGGATTTTTGGGGGCGACAGCCACTACCCTCCTCGTAGTGGTGCCACAGGCATTCAGGATGCTCGAGTTGAATGAGACAGAGACACACAAACACACACACACACACACACACACACAGTCACTCACACACACACACACAGGGATCTACTGTGTGTATTGGTTGGTGGCGGATGCAGCCACTGGCTCAACTCCAGACCTCCTGCTCAGAATCCCAGCCCAATCAATTCCTTTTTTATGCTCTTCCCTGAAAAACAAGCATCTGCCTGTGTAGCCTACAGGAAATAGTGACCGCAACTAATCTGTGTGTGCACCTTTTTGCAAAGCCACTGAAAATGAGTGGCAACAGGCAAACAGTCTTTCCCTTGCCCCGTTTTTTTCACTGCCTTGTAAATCAAAATGAGGCACGGTATTTGTTTGGCTAAATATAGAGTGAATGGTAACTCTATATAATGGGTCATACATGTAGAGCTCAAAGATTTGAGTATATCGACTCTTTTTTACATGCTCCAGATGATGATACGCATCTAGTTCAATGAACGAAGGTGACTCTCTAGGCAGAGGTTGCATCTACCACACATGCACTTAGCTTCAATAAAGGATGGCATGTGTTGAATATGTGCCAATTAGCACTCACTAATTATTCATATTATAGGAATAGGTAGGTTAACAGCCCTACTTTACTTACATTATACGTTTCCAGCTTGACTCTGCTGCGGAAGATAAATGTATTGAAATTGGCTTGCTGGAAGACTTCATCAAAGGCAGTTTCATTCTGGAAAAACAAGATAAACATTGGATGAACTCAACTTCACAGCTATGGATATTTCTCATCAAATGCCAGGTTAATTTGAGAAAAAAAAAAAAAACCTGGGGTCCTCAAATTAAAACCAGCATAGCCCTGAATTTGTCACTGAATAAATGGCTCCTATGATTATTTTATAAGTTGTCTGGAAATACCGGCCACAGGAAAAACAGCACAATCGTATTATATTGAACATAGACTTTGTGTGTTGGTGGTGGGGCCATTTCCTGAGGCCAGCCTTTAAAGGGATCGTTCACCCTCAAAGAGTCTCCATTGAGTCTCTTACCAGAGACTCCGCCGGTCATCAAATTATTGGCTCAGGAATGCGACAAACACAAAATAAATCTCCATGAATTCAAAGCTCCATGGGGTGAGTAATTGATAAAACATATATATTTTTTGGGTGAATCCCTTTAACACAGGCAAAGGAGACTCACCGAATCCCTGAGCTGCCCCAGGTAAGTAGCGTTCTGGCCCAGAATGGCCTCAGCACTTTCTTGAAAGCATGTCACCCACTGGTTGTCCGCATAGTCTGCAATGTTGGCCTGCCAGAGAAAACACATGCCACAAATCAATGGCAAGTTACCGCAAGTCAAAGGCATCCAGAGGCACTTATCACAGTTTCATCTTTTAGTTCACACACTCTGACATATCGTTGGCTTGATGCAGTAGCTGCTCAATGCATAAATATGACACACAATCATCAGCCTGCCGGGGATATTGTGCTGACAACGCGTCAGTCAGCCTATCTATCTATATACACTGTATATATATGTTTCTCTTTTATATACAGTATTCATTTTTTAAATATATATATATATATATATATATATATATATATATATATATATATATATATATATATATATATATATATATATATATGGTATTCATTTTTTAAATATATATATATATATATATATATATACACACACACACACACACCTATTAGCTTGTATCTGGTTGGCAAGCATACAAATCTAACAAACAGAAGGCCAAGGTTGTACTTGTTATGCATAAAGCGCAAGCAAATTCACAGCTTATGTTACTACTTGTGAAAAATTGCAATATGCTGACTGTAGAGAGGTACAAAAACAATCGAAAAGCCTCTTATTTCAGACGTCTGTATGCAATAGCTCCTCTGCTGACTAAATTAGTTTTAGCATTTAATGCCGCTATGTTTTTCATTTTATTTCTGGCTGCAGACTAGAAGAGGAAAAGGAGAATGCATTTGTACTCAGTGCTAGATATCTGCTTAAGATGAATTAAAAATATATAGCAATTAACAGTAAGATTTTAACGCATAACAATTCCAGAATGAATTCAATATTTGGAATTCTTGGAGTCTTTAAATAGGAACTGAAGAGCACACAGGGACAGCAATGACCTATGGGGAGAGGGCCATCGAAAGAGGGGCCGGAATCCTGAGAGATAGATGAGGAAAGGAGGAGCAGACAGTGGAGAAATGTGGTGGGAAGGGGAGACGGTGTGAAAGACAGGGTAATGAGTAGCACTACATAAGTCACCCTGAGGATGACACCCATAGCCTCAGCAGAAGGGTCTTCTGAGGACGAGGCAGGCTGAACGGAGGACTGTGTGTGCCCGTCTTGTGAAACTGTTGAAATAGAGCCAGATAGAGGGCTTAGGGCAGCCAGTGCTGAGCGACTCACAGAGAGGATGAGCCGGTATTTGAAGTTGGGGAATTCTTTGTCGCACTTCTCACAGCGGTACATGCCGTTCTGCTGGTCCACCACCTTCTTATTGCAGTCCTGGGTGGGGCAGGCCTGGTACAAGCAGTTTTCCTTTTTCAGGTACACTATGGTGGCAGTGCAGCTGAAGTAGTCTGCCTAGAAAATTTAAAATACAAACAAACAAAAACACTAAAAACTCAGACAACGTAATGTAAACTGTTATTGCTTGGAGTATAGATGTACTCTATATCTACTGTGGCCAACTCTTCAGCGTTTTTTGGAAGGCCATCTGTTTTGAGCTTTGTGCTGTTTAAATACTAGGGCAAGGTCACAACAAGGATTAAAAAAAGCACAAATTACCTCAAAGATGCCTTTTGATGAGGCAGAATGTGCTATATTTAAATAATCAAAAAGCAGTGGATGCACAAATGCAAAGTAGCAACGTGTCGTCACCTTTGGAATAGGTGTATAAGTGTATAACCCCTCCATATACATAAACAGCCTCTTTGGGAAATCACCCCTCGCTGGTATGAGGAAAACCTCAAAAACAACCGACATGAATTTCAGTGGCTGAAAAACAACAACAGATGAATATTAAGAGAGCCTTGAATCTTTTGTGATGAAGAGATGACTCACTAAGTTACCAGGGGGTCCCACTCCCCAGAGAAATGAGTTAATATAGCGTCACCATAATTTTAACTACTTTCACCATATTTTATACTTTGGATATTCAAAAATAGCAGATAGACAAGCTCATAGCGCGGCTGCAATTTAAAAAAAATCCCTGGCACAAAATATTTTTGAGATCCGCAGCCAAATACATATAATTTTGGGGGTCCTTGACATGAAGGTTTGAGAACCACTGCATTAACACTTTTCTTCCCCAAGGCAGGCTTTCCTCTCCACACCACCATCCAGGTTGCAAAGGCGCCTGACACAATAGAAGGGTTCCACCGCAGCACTGGCTGTGGGTACAGAGCAGGGACTACAGCCCTTGCAAGCTGAGAAGCAGGCCAAAGGCTCAGCGTTGAGGGTCAACAAACAGGGCGGCAGGCTGCCACCCTGGAGCCATGGCAGAATTCATCAACCAATCATCCCGTCACCCTGTAAATCCCAAAACATGTCGACACTGCTGACGTGCTGAAGGCCAAAAGGTAAATCTATAATGCGGGTTTATCCACAGACCACAAAGGCCAGATGTGATTTGCTGATATGTAGTGCATCCACCTACTGTGGGATTAACCCATTCAAACCGGGAACGCATCTGTGTAACCACTTTATCCATATTTTATACTTTGGCTATTCAAAAAAAAAGCAGCTATACAAGTGCTGCTATTTTTTTTATTTATCTTGAAATGTTTGCATACATCTTTGAATATATATATCTTTGAATATATATATTTCTAAAGCAATTAATCAAATCTTTGCTTCTGGGGGGTCCCTGGAACAAAATATTTTGAGATGGGGGTCCGCTGCCAAATACATATCACTTTGGGGTCCTTGACATGAAAAAGATTTGCACAAATTAGCAGATCTACAAGCTCATAGCGCGGCACTCGGTGCCGCACTAGCTTGTATATCTGCTATTTGTGAATTAAATAGCCAAAGAAATCTAAAATGACAGATGCGTTCCCGGATAGAATGGGTTAACAAGACGATTTTTAGGAAATGGTGAATGACAGTGGCCAAATGAAACTCATCCCATTTGCACACATGGAGCCGCTAGCCGAGAACAACCTACAATCAAATGCCCACAACTATGGAAATGATGACCGCATTATGTTTTATTTCTGGCAGTCAAAAAGTTAATGACTGTGACTTGACCTACCACAACAACCCAGACATGCACCTCAGAAGCCTTCTTATAAGAGTGCTAATTAGCCAAGTAAATACCACTTCAATTAGTGTGTAACTCAGTGTGCCATCGGAAGTGTTTTTCTGTCAAAGGCTCTTTCTACACGCGGTGACAAAGTACACAAGATAGTACACAGATGACCGCTCACTGTCAGGGGGGGTACAAGCACAATGTGGAGGCTTTGAGTTTGTGACACCAAGAATTTGTGACAGGGACAATTAATTGCGGCAGACAGTGGGGAGTGGGTCCTTCAGAGGCCTGACCCCTTGCCACCGCGTGTCGGGCGTCGTTGCAGGCTGAGCGCAAACTGAGCTCGACTCCTTTGTCAGCCTCAGCCCCCATCAAGCTCCAGGCTGAAGTGGTGCACGAGACACTGTGGGGTCAAACTTTACCCCCTCCGCTGCAGGGACCTAATTGCAGGAGAAAGCTGATTTGACCAACAGGGGGGTAATGGTAACCATTTGAACCGAAGAGTAGGAGATTGAGAGCTAGCTGGTGCAACAGAAATAGAATTGTCAGCCGACTATTTATGGTAGGATACCAAAAGCACCAATAGTGGCATACAGAAGCACAATGATGCAGACTATCTATGACTGGAGGACCCTGCAGCTGTGTGGCTGGAGTGGAGATAATGATGAGAGCAGCAGAAGTAGGACAGGGCCACATATAGCCGGGGGCAACAAACACACACACACACACACACACACACAGTTGAACTACTGATCCAATAACTCCTGCAAGTCCTCAAAATCCTTCACACCGAAACACAGGATTTCGCCCCCAAACTGACAGTTGTCGATTTGTGTTGCTGTCGTGTTCACTGTGGTACATTCATATACCCCATTTAACATGTTTTGAAAAAAGGAGCTTTATTTGCATCTGCCAGTTCCAGATCCCCTGTCCTGTTATCTTTCACGCCACTCTCTCACACTTCCAACAGCATTCACAAGCACGGGTGCTCTCAGCCATTTTTGTTAGAATTCCTCCCTTTACTTTGAGTCCAACTGAACGACTGCCATGTCTTCGCTTTATTTGAATTCCACAATTTTCAGGGTACCATCATTATTCCAGTTACTGCACATTAAATTGTGTTAAATTATGCGAGCCAAGATCTCCAAAGAGCTCGATTATCCCCATACTGGAAATTAGGAACATTATCTGAGCCAATCTATCATGAAAAGTGGGGGGATTAGGGGGGGGGGATTACGAAACACATATTGCTTTACTTATCAGAGGGGGCAATCATTTCATTACAGTACGCAAAGAATGGAGCCCACATCATTTTCCTAATCAATATCAAGAGATAAATGTGACTTTCACCTGAAATATATAACTAGGCTGGGGAGTGGACATCCACTATGCCAGTGATTAATGAGCAAGGGCAGATCAGATCCGCTTTTAAAAACAAGTTCTAGAGCGTCCTCTGTAGCACGCTCCTTTAATATGAGCCACAGAGATTATAAAGATTCATCACTGTGACTGGCAGCTATGGGGATTCCTTGGACCCGGGCTGGAAGGGACGAGAGGAGAGAGACTTAACGCAGATCAGTAATATACCATACATGTATTTGATAACCGGGGCAGTTTGTCTGTAAGTTATTGCTTGGAATTCAACGTGGCCCTTCCAGTTCGCCCTTGAATCGCTTGAAAGAATCACCCTTGAATAACAATACATCTGCGGCCACCGTATCTTGAATGTTTGATGTGCATGTCAAGGTAAAGCCTGTCGGCATGCACGAGCGTTTGCGTTGCGCGCGTACCTTGTCTCCGTGTCCCAGGTGCTCTGTCTTGACGTCAGCCAGTGTCTTCCAGTTAGTGTTTCCACCACCTCCGCCTCCTCGCACCTCAGTGAGAGACTGTCCATCAATGGCGTGACCCTCCTTGTCATACCTGCAGGCACACAAAGAGAAAAGCACAGCTGTCAGTACAGAGTCAAGCTCATCAATCAAAGTGAGCCAAATATGTTTTTTGAGGGTTGCTGAGGCATCATCATTCATTACAAGTACTGAAAGGCAACGTAGGAAAAAAATGTGTTGCTGTTGCACTCAATTATCAACAGGCAGTATCTCGTCTCATTACAGTTTGCCTAAAAAAAAGGTCCCCGTCCTGTGTAGCCACTTCTGTCTGTGAAATGCACTTTAGACCCTTAGTAAAAACGGACCTGAGCTGCACTACTTGGTGAAGTTTTTTTTTGATGTACACCAAATCTCTTTACCAAAAATATTCGATCTACAAGCTCACAACGCATCGCGGCTATTTTTGGCGAATGACCCCCCCAGATTAGGGATGCTGGGGTTAAAGTGGTTAACAATGAGCACTGGGGTCAGGAATGGAAAGGTGAAACCAGAAACCCATTCACTCGACATTCTCCTGAATTCAGAGAAGTCAAGGAAGGTAGGAAGGCAAATGATGGTGGAGAGGGGGGGAAGGGGAATAAAGAAGAAAAAAATCCCCGCTTCATTTTAAATGGTCCAAGAGATCAATACAGCTTACTAATCTGTTAGCTATAAGGCTGGTGGTGGTGTGTTCTGGGATGGTGGGATTGGAAATACAAGGAGAGCAGGACTTGCTCCTGGAGGCATGACTAATTGAAAATATCCCCATTAATGGTCCAGCCTGTGGCCTGGGCAACAAGCACACTGCCAATTCCCAGTCCTACTGACAAATGTGAGCAATTCTTTCCGGTGGCACCTATTCACTCACCGGTTTGTTTTAATTGTGTGAGAGTGCAGTCGAGGGACTGAAAAAAAAGCAAAGATCCAGGAAAATCAAATTGAATTTTTTTCATGGATTATCACCATTGCACACATTATAACAAGAATACAAATGTGTTATAAACTATAACTACAGCTAATACATCACACTCTAAAATAAATAGACTCCCAAGTTAATAGGTTCTGCATGATTACCCATTATGCCATCTGATGAGAGACTACTTACTATAGGACTGTGAATCTAGGCTACCCTAGTGACTGACTCTCTGGACTATAAAGCTGCTGAAGGAAGAGAAATAGCAGGGTAGACACAGTGGTCGTGACGAGAGAGACAAAAGGACAAATTGGAGTTGGCAGCAAAAAAAATGTGCAGGGAATGGACTGACAGGCAGGCAGGCAGGCAGGCAGATCCCAGCTCTGATTAACATGGCTGAAGTGAGATCAACCAACTGTGGAAGCACCACAAGAGAGATTGGGGGGGGGGGGGTCATGTGCCTCAAACTATCACATGTCACATGTCAGAGTGTGTCAACAATCAAAGGCAGGAGGAGCGGCGTGGGAGGAAGGGGAACATGAGGACATGACAGGAGGGGGAAAGGGACAGTGGTTCTCAAACATTTTCATGTCAAGGACCCCCACATTGATATGTATTTGGACACAGATCCCCATCTGAAAAGATTTTGTGCCAGGGACCCCATACAGTATAAGATTTGTGTGTAAAAATAATTAATGTTTTGCTGATCTACAAAGTCACAATAGCGGAAGCATGACATGGGGTTTAAGGGGTACTGCGTAAGTCCCAAAATAACGATTTTTAGTAACATCTGCTGGTCACTACCGTCATTGCAGGTCTTTAGCGGATTCCTGCATTTCCCAGAATTCCATTTGTTTTCACAGGAAGGCGGAAGTGTTTCAAAAAGCATATTTTTTGTTTGTTTTATACTATCTGCAGAATCCTATAATGCCATAAAAACAGCACAAAATTCCTTTTTGTTACTAGCGTGGTAGTTCCGGGACAAACAGGAAACCGGTGCATTTCCGTTTCCCGGCCGGACGGCGTCATTTTCGCGGGAAAGACGCCCCACTCCACTTTCAATAGAAAGTATGTTTATAAAAGGCTTTCCGGGGTGAAATTCATGGAATGGGTGTTGTGAAACATTTGCCACACACAAAAGATATACAATTTAACTTTAGTTTTTTTTTTAAAGTTAACTAGTATTACTTTAAAACTGATTTTGATGCTATATTAGCAAATTTTGCTGGGGAACCCCAAGAAGTCCCCAGACCCCACTTTGAGAACCACTGGTGTAGGAAACCCTCAGTAAGCAGAGTTTACAAGCCTTAGCTCAAGACTATAATGCCGGGGCTGAGAGCTGGACACACTACAAACACCAATACTCTAATGGAACATTTCACTCTTCATCTGTGACAATGTGCAACAGTGGTCGAGCATCCACTTCAATGAGAAATTTAATGTAAGTGATTGACTGTAGTCTGCGACAGATTATTGTACTTATCCTTCTCATTGTGTCTAAACTGTCCTTGCACAGAATAGGGGGGCCAGAAGTAAGCTGTAAAGATCTACAGGTTGCATTTCTGCGGAGAAATCATGATTTCATGCCATAAAATGCTGTTTCCAGTGTATTACTATTGACCGCTGTTGACTAATGGCAACATACAATGATGCACACAATGGAGTCAGCCAACACACAACCTGGATATTTGGCAGCAATTTGTAAAAATGTAGACGATCATACATTACAAAATGTATTTCGAGTTAAAACTATGGCCAGAATCAGCCATTATTTGATTTTCTTTTACAACATTGATATTGGCAGCTAATTGGCTGTTTTCGGTGTGTGACCAGTGCACACCTAAGTATAAATCAGGCTTTAGTGTGCATACCACTCTGGTAAGGACCTAATCACAGCATCGTAGGTTTGAAACCAGCACTCATCTGATAAATCAGTGTCGCCAAGACCATGTTCTGGGGCCCTCTGCAGTGGACATAACCCCTGGAGCGAGTGATCGGTGAGTGCCTGAGGATAACAGTGTCAAGAGCAGAGCAGCAGAATGGCAAGACGCCCAGCTGACAGAGAAGTGACTGTCTAGTCAACAGACAGTAAAGCAAGGAGGGCAACAGGACCATCTTCAAATGTGCTGTTGCCATCTAATGGACAACCTTTGTGGTGCACAAGACGACGAGTGACACACGGTCACAGACCGGTCCTGTGGTACTTATGAGACATTTCTCCTACCGGATCAATACCGCCAGGAGAAGGCGTGCTCTACTCAAGGGGGGGGTCTTGAAGAATAGTCTCTTGTAGTTTAGCTGGGTGCAGTTAAACTATAGTTTAACTGCACCCAGCTAAACTATATGAAGAGAATGAAACTGCACCCAGCTAAACTGCACCCAGTTTAACTGGGTGCAGTTAGTTTAACACGTTTTGGCACGTCGGCCTTCCTCAGCGTTTCAAAGGAAGGCTGACGTGCCGAAACGCGTCAGTTTCTCTAGACAGACTGCTGCTGCTGTGAACCCATTAAAAAAGAAATTAAGAAATAACTGAAGAGTGCGGATAATACTTTCATTGTACTTATGAGACAAACATTGGTTTAGGGGTGGTAAGCAACAGAAAAGCAATTAATTCATACAAGAAGTCATTTTCAGAGAACTGAAGTACATTTAAATTAAATATACATTTAAATTAAATACACTGTATATTATCAGTAATTATCTATTAGTACATTAATTCAATACAAGTGAATGTTCAGGAGGAAAATGCAAATAGAAAATGGGAGCGTTTAATTAATTTCACAAAATTAACCCAAACCTCAAGCATATAAATGAATTAACAAATGTAATGTAATAACTAAATAAATAAGTGAAAGACCCATACAAAAATGTAGCAGCAGTCCAGAAGGATGGGTGAGTGCAGGTTTGCACACCCCCTAAAGTTAAAGGGAAATTTCACTTTCAAAAAAGCTTTTGTGAGCCCCGCCGACAGTTTTTAAGTTGCTTGATTCAATATTTAGATATTAGATATTCATTTTATCAGACACGCCCCCTTCCTATACAAACCCATTGTAACTTCAAACTCCATTTTTAACATGTTAGATTCATCAAAAACACCCGTCCTTGGTTCTGGTGACTCATACCGCCCCCCTAATACGCGAGGGGGCCGTGTTTTTTCAATTGCTTTTTTAATTTATTTTTAATATTTTTTTGGGAAAATGAAAAAAATTAAATACAATAAAAACATAAAATAAAATAAATGAAAAACGATCTCGGAAAAACACGGCCCCCTCACGCATTAGGAGGGCAGGGCGAGTCACCAGAACCAAGGACGGGTGTTTTTGATGAATCTAACATGGTTCAAATGGAGTTTGAAGTTACAATGGGTTTGTATAGGAAGGGGGCGTGTCTGATAAAATGAATAGCAAATATCTAAATACTGAATCAAACAACTTAAAAACTGTCTGGGGGGCTCACAAAGGCTTGAGTAGATGATAAAATCACCAAAAGTTTTTTTTAAAGTGAAATATTCCTTTAAATACAAGGGACCCAAAATTTGAGATCACAAGGTAGGTTCTTGTTTGAGGAAATTAAAACCGTTTCCTTCTCACCTAGATTAATTAGTCCGACATTAAAGGGATTGCGCTCAGCTCCCCATACAAGCACGGTGCGAAGTGCCATGTGGGACCACTGATCCACTGCATCTATTATGTTCGAGCCAACAGCCCACCAAGGATAGCCTATTCATTTAAACAAGTCCCAAGGGACTGCACAAAAACATGATCAAATGAAGACGCCTCGACAAGCATAAAACAATGTTATTCCAGCAGCCTTGAATCCATAGTAGAGGGGGGGGGGGGGGGGGGAGACATGTCTTTGTTCAAGCCTAAAGGGTTCTTCTATGGGAGATAAACATTCAACATGATATATCCTGTGTTTTGTTTGCTTTCCTTATGACCGCTACAACAAATCCAACACCCTGATTGAGATTACAATCGTCACCATAAGGGCACAATTTGTGGACTGTTACTGTTTTGAGACCCAGGACTGATGAGCAGAAGAATACAAAAACACATTATATATTCAACAGCCACTAATCTAACACCATGAATACACCCACTAACAATTCATTTTCCTGTCTGTAATGTAGACCTATAAACCAACTACAAAAAGAGATAGGTGCGTAGGAGAGGTGCGTAGGAGAGGGCTTAAAAAAGGCAAACGGCGCAAACGAAGAGACTTACACACACCGTCTATACCTGCAATTAAAACATTTGGCAGAAGAACACAATTCAATACCCGTTTGACAACAGTTAATTCAATTACCCTCCCAAGAGTGCTACTCACACAGATAAAGTACAAATTTACCCATATACAAGTCGTAGGCAAATAAACATCCAAAATCCAAATAGACATATTACACTCCATTAATCAATGCAAAATAGGGTGCATACTATCCCATACATTCATTTAACCAATATTAAAATTATAGTTAAATTATGATAGGAACAAGAAAATCATAATGCATGCAACATTTAGCAAATTAACCCACATATACATGTGCATAATATATGTACTGTATATTTGCTACATGGTCATTTTGTACTATATCTGTGGGAGCAGCACTCTGATTGGGCGGGTAATTTAATTGGTTGCCTGCTACTCTCAGTACATAAAATGGCTTCTCAGAGTCAACAGCTATTTACTTGAAGGTCTGAGGACCAAAACAGTAGACAGTGCGCACATGAGTCTCTTAGATCTATTAATACATGAAATGCCATATTATTCATTTCCATTCTTCTGTGCTGCTGAGGACAGGCATGTTGTATGTTGATCGGGTAAATTCATCACAATTCTCACTCGGGCTTAAAGGACTAACCTCTCAAATCTGGACTCCCATCATAGTGACCTCTGAACTATTAATTGGTGGTTGACTGTGCGCCTTCAGAAACCCACTGGCCAAGAAGGACCTGCATGACCTAACTCCTCTGCTCTAGATAAACAGGCACAAGGCTTTAGGGATCGTTATCTCTGGCCATCCAAGTGAAAAGTGACTGGAGAGAGTGGAGAAACAGACTGCTGCAGTTAAATAGAGAGGGAGAAGGAAGTGAAAACATCAGCATTGAAGCAGGGACGTGGAAACTATGGTGATTCAGCAGTCAACACTCATTATTATTACATAATGGCATCAGGTAAACAAGCAAATCCAGAAAATGCTTTTCCGAGTCTTATTTCCTTTTGCATATTGAGTAAGCCGAGCACTTTCTGCGGCTATCGAAATATGCTATAGTAACAAAGCTATCTCGTTTAAACAACCAACCCGCTAAGTCTGAAAAGCTCCTTAGTTTGTGGGACATTGTTCAGCACTTTACAATCAAACTCCAAACAAGAAAACTATTCTTAAGACAGCAACAAGGAACAATGGGATACTTTCAAATAGCAGCTAGCTAACTGCCATCAAGACATTTCCACAGCCAAACACCTAATCAAGGGGCTGATATCAAACGTTTTGCTGACTGGCCTGTCTTTCACCAGCTGCACGGAGTCACATTTCACTGCCTCCATTATGCAGATCATTTTATTTTTTCAAGTGCTCAAAATAAATCAGTCAACTTTTGTTTCAAAAGAGAATCTGAATCTGTGAAAGAGCACAAAAGATGCCAGGTGGGGCCATTGCTACTGGGAGGTAAACAAATGAAGTCCCCCCCCCCACCCTTGGGTGCAATCGATCGTATCTCCAATCTGAAACACAGACATTTGCCTTCATGTCAGAGAAGAGGCCCCAGCCCAGGTTTGTTGCTGCAGTGCCTCAGTGGGGGGAGGAGGGGATGTGGATCTAGAAGATGGACAAATCAATCAATGTCGCAAGTGAGCTGAAGTGAAGGTTAAGTAGGAGCAATGACAGCCACCTCAGTCCATGTTAATATTGCATTGTCCATCAATCTTTCCTGTGCAAACCTGTGCCACTTTGTAAAACCACTTGGCAATCCTTACTGTGGCAAGTTAACCTGTGTCACTTTGCAAATCCACTTGGCAATCTTTCTTGTGCCAACCTGTGCCACTTTATAAAACCACTTGGCAGTCTTCCCTTACTACCTGTTTGTGACTTCAAAACGTATTAAATTTTTTTACGAATAACATAAAAATAAAAGTGTGAAAAGATAAATATGCACGCTCATTAATGGACCAGTATATGATGTAGGGCACGGTGATGAGGGGTGTGCAATGGCTTCGATAATTATGATCACAAAAACTGGAAAAGATGAAAGCTCGACTCAAGGCTGCTTCTGTATTCCTCTGCACAAGAAGCCAATAGAAAGTCCTCAAGGAATAGAGGCATATGCCTGTTCAACTGTGATGGGGTCTGCCTGCCACAGCATCTGGCTAACACACTCAAATATAGTGCAAATTAGAGCTGAACGCTTTTGGGAAAAATACCTAGTTGCGCTTTTTCAGACCAATATTGCGAGTGGATTTGCAATTAACTTTTTCTTCTTCTCTTTCTTCAGTTAGTGCAGCTTTAAGTCATCTGCTTCAACAGACAATTTTGACGTCACCAAGATCAGACCAGATGAAGTTGACCTTTTTGTGCTGAAAGAGTGGCTTTGAGAGTAGTTTTACCCTGCAATGTAAGTCATTGAGAAGACTATTTTTGGATTATCAATTTCTATTGACAAGATAACAAAACAAGCCAAGCCTCTACCAAAGTGTCATTGCGCTTTAAGGCTGAATTGAATATTGTACTTGATTCATGGACCAAATCTAACCAAAAACACGAATACCAAAGTCCATTATGGACCCCCTCTCTCTTATGATTTAATGCAATTAATTGCATCCTGTGCAATTTGGAAATTGCACAGTTAATGGGATTCGATTAATTGTTCAGCCCTTGTGAAAATATCTAATTGAACGAGCGCAAAAGTGCTACAATGTCCTTTATGCCTAGTAGCATACTTCCTAAGTTCTTTTATGATAAATTACAAAATGGCTCACAGTAGTGAATTCCAAAGTGAGCTCAAACAGAAGAAATTAACATAAAAAATTTAACGTCTACCCCAAAAACGATAAACAAATGCTACAGTCCCCATAATGAAAGACAAATGAGAAGTCTGTCTGGCAGGTTTACCGTTAACTGATTCACTGCCAATCACGTAGATCTACGCGAACCTATTTAAAGCCGCCACGTGCCAATCGTGTAGATCTAGGTGAAGTGAAAAAAAAAAAAACAAAGACCAAGGAGATATGATTAGTTTAAGATCTAGACTCCTATCCACTTCCTTGTTAACTTAAAACTTAAAAATTCTGTATTTCGGCTCCTGAGTACTTTTTTTTTTTCAATGAAAAACTCTGGCACTGGCAAAAAAAATATGAAAATACCTCTGGCAGTTAATGGGTTAAGAAGGCTTCTGTCATTTCCTTTGGAGTAGAAAATGGCATTTTGCACAGATAAAGGGTGATTTGCATTAACATGTAATGCTTCAGTGAAGTACCCCCTACATCTTTGCTCACAGAGGTGGCCTAATCTCCTTAATGAGAGCCAGAGCATGTGCCCTCCTTGCTTGTGAATGGGACGTTTACTATTCAAATTCCCCGAAAGCCTTTCGATTTCTTAAGTAGTCAGATGCTACAAAACAGCACTTTCAGGGTATCTAACTTCTGTATCCTGACATATTTCCGTCAAGTGAAACAGGATATGCATGTGGGACATACCATAACATTGGGCGGAAATTGAATTTGATTTAAACATTGAATAGTGGGCAAGTCAACAAACTATTACAATACAAGTTTAAGAAAGATTGATGGGTGGATGTCATATCATTGGTTGAAATTGGTTGGTTTCAAGCTTACAAAAGTTTTTCATATCGTCTTTTACAGGAAGAAAACATGGCTGTATTTTGTTTTGTATTATTATAATTTTTTTGCCTATATTGCTATGTAGAAACAAAGTATGGGATGTGTACCTGGGATGTGAACTAAAAGGGTTAAAAAAGGCATTTTTCATTTAATCTCGACCTCAACTATTTAAGATACACCTGCCCTGCCCCAACACACAGCTCTAGAAATGGACGCGAACAAAAGAAAGCCATTGTTGCATTTCAGTATCCATTGACTCCAGGTTCACTTACCAGCCTCTGAGTTTATGTGCTTCAGGGATGTCTGGGTTGATCATTAAAGTGCTACTGAAGGAAGCACTGAGGGACCTGCCTCCAAAGTCAGATAGCTTAGCCCCCTTGATGGCCAAGATTGGCTGTCCAGAACCATCGAATTTCTCTGCCTGCAAAGAGATAAAAAAAAATGATTTAAAACAGAAAATATATCAACGTAATTTGTTTTATATTACTATACAGATTTTGACCAAACCTCAAGCAAATCGGTACACATTATCTCTATAGTCATGTAATCAA
The DNA here is from genome assembly GCF_963280865.1 of Gymnoscopelus braueri. NCBI lineage: Eukaryota > Metazoa > Chordata > Actinopteri > Myctophiformes > Myctophidae > Gymnoscopelus > Gymnoscopelus braueri. The sequence continues at coordinate 28,869,810 of NC_137606.1, forward strand.
GACGGATCCATCAGATTTTTCATATTGCATCCTGATTGGCTAAGATAGGCTTACAAAGTTTGCAGGAGTGGCCCATTTTGAACAAAATGCCTCAAACCATGAAAGCATTGTCCGATTGCCATGAAACTTTCCCATTCCCACTAGGCCAAGGAAGAAATGCCACCCTACATTTTTTTCAAATTAGCCTCATGGTGGTGCTATAACCAGCCGATTCAGGTTTTGGCCTCTAACTCTTGAACCGTAGGTCATGCAATCAATCATTTAATTCCTTGGATCATTACGTAACTCCCCAAATAGGCCACGACCATTTCCACCTGACTAAAGCAATTTTACATTTTCTTTGCAAAACACATTTTGTGTACTCCTACAGATTTTGTCCAAACGCCATAATTCGGAATACATTATCTCTGTAGTCATGTGATCAAGACATGTCACACTTCTCATATTCCATTCCGTTTTGCACATAATGAATGCAGCGCCCGATTGCTGCTGGGAAACTTGGCACACACACATTCACACTAGCTAATTTGGCTACAACAGCCCACTTCACGCTTTGGCCTATAACTCTTGAACCGTAGGTCGTACAATCAACATCTTTTCCCCTGAATTCCTTAGATCATGACGCAATTTACATTTTCTGCCATTGTGCGTTTTCTACAAAACACACTTTTTGATACTACTCAGATCTTGTCCAAAACTCATAGAAACCGGTACACATCTCTGGGGTAGGGCTTTCACGACTAGAGATTTTTACAGGTCGACTAATTTGACCCAGTGGTAGTCGACTGGCACAGCAGCACAGCACCACAGGATCCCCATTGCCCAATAATAGGCTTTTATTGGGCATACTTTTGACCCCCTTTTGATAAAAAATAAAGTCAGGAGGATAATAATAATAGTAAGATGGGCCATTACTATGGCTTTTTTTTTTTTTTTTTTCAACTATTCGACTAGTACCAACAAGGTCGACTAGTGGTTATACACAAGGTCGACTAGTGGTTATACTAGTCGACTAGTCGACTAGTTGGTGAAAGCCCTACTCTGGGGTCACGTGATCAAGATCAAGGTATGAGTGCGATTTGGCAGATCCCACTCCAATTGGCTAAGACTGCCTTCCAAAGTTTGCAGCCCTGGGTAAGCAACCCGGCCTGGCGGAGACCTGTGTCCCGAGGAGCACACTTCTCTAGTTATTTTTTATTTCATTTTAATTGGGCAAGAACTGGAGATTGTGTTTGTAATCAGTCAAAACTATTAGAGTTGACCAAAGTTTATTTTGTTTTTGCCTCATTCTAAATACAACTACCTCAGTGGACCTTCTTGAAGGAACAAACGTAAAAGAAAAAAGTGCTTGTTTATTTGCATGCTGGGCATTGTCGCTTTTCTATTTGGCACTGCCGTGGTTCTTTATAAACTATACTTCTTGTGTACTTCAGCAAGTCTCCCTGGAGAAGGGGCATCTGCAGAGCAAACAAAGAGGGTACACAGTGCTTCTTGTCAGAATGGAAGAAATGATGGCAAACTGAGCACAGTCCCTTTGAGCCATAGGTAAAATCAACTGCAGCACCGCAGTTCCTTCATCACACCATGACAGGGTATTTACTCAGTAACTTCAACCACATCAGCTGCCATTAAACACAGCGCACAACACTCTTCAACCCCCCCACCCCCCACCCCATCTTCAAACTGCTGAATAGCAATCTCCGGGCGCTGGCATATACGCCACACGCAAAACACCTTTTCAATTAAAGAGGGAGGGGAGGGGATGTACAGCCTATGTCTGTCGCTACCCGTCAGGACATGGCTGCGAGCGACTTTTAAATGTGCGACTAGATTTGGTCTTCACAGCAATGGGCCATTTCTAATAAAACGATTCTACAATAAAAGAATGAGCTCTCAGGAGTCTTTCCATCAAGCGTGTTAAGACAGTTCACATAAGTCACGGTTCAGTTTGATAACATAATGGGAGTGACACTGTTCGGTACACTTTCAATACAAGCTAAAGTAAATGTCTAAGACAGTCATTTAAATTGAACTAGACTCAAAGAGATCTCATAAAAAAATCTGGGAATAAATTCCTTACCAAGAAATTTCTTCACCAATGTGTTTGTAAAGGTGTCTAGTAACACATCTCATAAAGACTGAAATGCAGTTTCCCTAGGGGAATTTTTGGCAGCTGCTGAAAGTTGGAGTACCCACCATAACCTTATGCGGGGAAATAAATCTAAATTTAATTCTGTTTTAAGTAGCATGTGAGGGGTCAAACTAGGGTGTTTTTTATGATTCTGAATCCATTGCAAGCATTTGTTTTGCACCAAAACCACTCCTTTGCGCTAAAAGCGGCCATAGCCATCCTTTTCCAGGTAATTTTTTTGTGTAAAAAGCCCATTGAGATTGGGCCGTTTTTAGCCCAAAGAGTGGTTTTGATGCAAAACAAATACTTGCAATGGATTCAGAATCATAAAAACACCCTAGTTTGACCCCTCACATGCTACTTAAAACAGAATTAAATTTAGATTTTTTTCCCCCCGCATAAGGTTATGGTACCCCAACTTTCAGCAGCTGTCAAAAATTCCCCTAGGGAAACTGCATTTCAGTCTTTATGAGATGTGTTACTAGACACCTTTACAAACACATTCGTTTAGACATTTCTTGGTAAGGAATTTATTTCCAGATATGACATTATTCTGATAATATTCCCTGACTATAACCACAAAAATATAAATAACCCCATCACCTGCGGTGACTTCCTTTTCCCTGCTTGCAGTTGCATAAGGTTGTCCAAAAGCTGCAGCAAGATGTTGCATTTTTTAAATGCCTGGCCTGGCGTTGGGCCTAGTTCTACTGACTGACATATTGTGGTGTTAGTCAGCACTAATTAAGTGTCATGTCAGAGGTTAGTTAGTTATGCAAGCACCTTATGCTCATTCAACAGACTAAGCACACTTTAACCACTCTGCTTCAGTAGTTTGGTCCTGTCTATTTACTTGACCGCTTACCTTACTTTGTTGGTTGACAAGGGTTTATGCCGCTTACGGCGTTCGAGCACTTTGTAAGTCACTGAGGATGAGACATGAGGGCGTCTGCTAAATGCTTAAATTGTATTGTGATGTAGGGAAACCTGCAGTCATTCTCTATATACCCTCCTTAGCCCATTAAGACCTGGAACACATCTGTGTCGCATCTTTTTTGATTTGAGCTAAAAAAATATTTTACACTTTGGCTATTCAAAAATAGCAGATACACAAGCTCATAGCGCGCACCGAGTGCTAGTTATTGCTATTGTTGAGAAATTGTAAAAATATGTGCAAATCTTTTTTTTTCTTCTTTTTTTAAAGCAACCATTTGTAACGCAAATCTTTGCTTCTGGGGGTCGCTGGAACAGAATATTTTGAGATGGGGGTTCGCGGCCAAATACATATATACATTTTGGGGTCCTCCACATGAAAATGTTTGAAAACCACTGACATAGCAACATACGTTTTTTTCAAAAAACTGTTAAGATTTAGAAGACATTTTGTAGAATCGGAAACTCATGTCTTAATGGGTTAACAGTTGTATCCCCAAACCTTCGGTCCTCCTTCCCCTCATGTATTTTGGTCTGCATCTCTTCCCCCCCCAGTCCTCACCTCTTCTCCCCACAGCGTTACAGATACCATCTTCCCAGACATGTCTATCAGATTCACGGTCCTCTTGGAAACCTCGCGGCTGGTCTTGGTGGTGAGACGGGTCAGCTCGTCCACGCTCTTGCACACTCCAATAACATCTGTGCAGGAAAGACACAAATCATTGTTTACAACGCAAGCAACTGTTCCGTGTCTCCTTTGCCAGGCAGGCAGATTCATGAGTTACACTTGCAAAAAAACCTTGTCTGGACGAATAACAGGCTGCGTGTCCTTGAGAAGCCCTTGACCAACTCTGGACTATGTTCCCAGACAAACACACATATACATACCATAAATATTGAATGCGTGTCTTGACTGCCACAGGCCACTAAGGGTCCCATCGTCTTCCAGCTCAAATTGACTCGGGGGAAATCAGTGACTCATTTTTCATTTCAATTCAGGTGCGAGGTCAGCAGCCCGTGTCTCCTAAACACACATTCCTAATGCTGGTGTTGCCTCTATATTCTATAGGTGGACAAATCCATAGAAACCTGCATCTGACTTTTTGCTGTTATTTTGCTGAAATGATGAGGAGCCATTTATATGAGCAGTGAGAACTAATGAGTGAGATCAGTGACTGTAAATATTAGCGCTAGGCCATTCATTGAATTCACCGATACAATCAAAAAACAGACGGCTTTCAGTACTGTATACCAGTGGTTCCCAAACGGTGTGCCATGAGATAAGTCCAGGTGTGGCTTTGTGACAACCACACATTATTTCAACATACGTTTTTTTAAACTTTTTTATCAGTACTACTAATATATTTTAAACTATTTTTTGTTAGTAAATAAGAATAAAAGGTGATATACAGAGTGATAAGGGTGATAACATGTGTTAACTTATCACCCTATTCTATTCAGATCTATTTTTGCACAGATATGAATATACATGTGCTTTGAGATTTTTACTTTCCCTTCGCTGTCCCTTGGCCACAAAAATAATTATGCATTACTGCTAACACACTTCCCCCTCTTGCACTGACTAGGACAATTGACCCTTTGTCAAGTCCCGCCCCTCTTCACACCCATTGGTTGCAGTTTCTTGGTTGGACAAAAATCCTCTCTCTCCATCCACCACCATTTAGTAGGGGAGTTTCGAGGCTCCGTGAGCACCCCAAAAACACATCTCTTAAACCTGTTTTTTTGATTTCTGCTTGTTGCCGTTGTCAACTAATGTCCCATGGGGTTTATTTTTAACCCTTTCTGACACCTACCCCCAACCCAAACCATAACATGGAGATAAAAGAGAATACCATAACTCTTGAAGTAAACAACATACAGCAACAAATGAACACATTTTTCTATATCATTTTTGACCCAAGGAATTCATTAAAATGGTTTTTATTAAGATTCAAACACATATTGACTCTATTTCAGGGCAGAAACAGCCAAAAACTAGCAGAAAACGTTGAAATCATAATGATCACGTCTATATTTCTCTTTGTATTAAACGTTTACCGTGTATTCTTTTTTACCATATGTTTTTTAGGACCTTTATGGTGTCTAGTTAAGATTCATTCTTGTTGCCCAGGTCAAATAATGTCCCATGGGGTTTATTTTAACCCTTTCTGACACCTATTCCCAATCAAACCATAAAATGGAGATAACAGAAAATACCATAACTCTTGAAGTAAACAACCTACAAAGACAAATTAATACATTTTTCTATATCATTTGGACCCAAGGAATTCATTGAAGTCGTTAATATTAAGATTCAAGCACATTTTGACTCTATTTCAGGACAGAAACAGCAAAAAAATAGCAGATTTTTTTGAAATCACATTATATATATTATATTTCTGTTTGTACTACATTTTTAAGGTGTATTCTTTTCTACCATATATCTTTTAGGACCCTAAAGGTGTCTAGTTAAGTTTTAATCTTGTTGCCCTGGTCAAATAAGGTCCCATGGGGTTTATTTTAACCCTTTCTGACACATATTCCCAACCCGAACCATACAATGGAGACAATAGAAAATACCCTAACTCTTGAAGTAAACATGCAGAGACAAATTAACACATTTCTATATATAATTTTGACCCAAGGAATGCATTAAAGTGGTTATTATTAAGATTCAAGCAGGTCTTGACTCTATTTCAGGACAGAAACTGTAAAAAACTAACAGAAAATGTTCAAATCACATCTATATTAATCCTTGTATTAAATACTTAAGGTGTATTCTACTTTACCCCATGTTTTTAGGACCCTTATGGTGTCTAGTTAAGATTTCATCTTGTTGCCCAGGTCAACTAATGTCCCATGGGGTTCATTTGGTGACCATGAACCCCATGGCCACAGGAGTGGCGTTTTCATATCTGAACCAGACAACGTACAAAGACAAATAAACCCACTTTTTCATAGAATGTTTACACCAGGAATCTAATGGAAAGGTCACTGACAATAAAGTCAAAAACTTCAATGAATTCCTTGGGTCCAAATGATATAGAAAAATGTATTAATTTGTCTCTGTAGGTTGTTTACTTCAAGAGTTATGGTATTTTCTGTTATCTCCATTTTATGGTTTGATTGGGAATAGGTGTCAGAAAGGGTTAAAATAAACCCCATGGGACATTATTTGACCTGGGCAACAAGAATGAATCTTAACTAGACACCATAAAGGTCCTAAAAAACATATGGTAAAAAAGAATACACGGTAAACGTTTAATACAAAGAGAAATATAGACGTGATCATTATGATTTCAACATTTTCTGCTAGTTTTTGGCTGTTTCTGCCCTGAAATAGACTCTTTGAATCTTAATAAAAACCACTTTAATGAATTCCTTAGGTCAAAATGATATAGAAAAATGTGTTAATTTGTTGCTGTATGTTGTTTACTTCAAGAGTTATGGTATTCTCTGTTATCTCCATGTTATGGTTTGGGTTGGGGGTAGGTGTCAGAAAGGGTTAAAAATAAACCCCATGGGACATTAGTTGACAACGGCAACAAGCAGAAATCATAACTAGACACCTTTAGGGTCCTAAAAAAACTGGTTTAAGAGATGTGTTTTTGGGGTGCTCACGGAGCCTCGAAACTCCCCTACTAATTGAAACAACAGGTTTTTCAGTTGCTTCGCATTGATATTCAGTGTATTCAATTCTTATTCTAAACTTGGTCTCGGTAAAAAGTAACATCTCAGGTGCAGTATAGTGACTGGGCATAAATTATGTTTTTTAAATGTTTTAGCAAATTCCACATAAACAACCATAACCAGGGTAGAACAAGGCAGAAAGAGCCTGCTGGTTAGTCAGTCAGAGACCAATCAGAAGGCTAACAATGGGTCAATTGAAATGTGGACCGTACAAAACAAAAGGGAAACAAGGGAAAAGCAAGTTCAGGCATACGTACTACGTAGGCGAGAATTTAGTTCCCAATAAAGGTCATGTCACTATTGTGTATGAAAATGGTTTGGTGCAGTGTCAGATATGGACTACAGTATTTGAAAGATTTGTCAAAGTAGTGGTAAAAGTTAGAAATACAACACAAAAAAAAGAAATGTGTTGTGAACTTAATTCCAATATCAAGAAATATAAAAATGTTGTTCACAATTATCTTTAAGTCATAAAGCCATAGTGACGGCTGCTGGACTTGGAGTGAAATGACTCAAACAGTAGTACAAGCAGCAGTCTCCATTATCATAATTACATGTGGCCTCCTTATTATTACTTCTTCATTTTACCTGTGACAGCACTTTCTCCTCTGTTAGCCGGGTCGGCCATAGGGCCAAAGTCAATCTATGCCACAGGCCATTACTGTCATCAGTATTATTAATACTACTTCTATCGCTCTGGTCTTATAATTGCCTTAACCTCCCATGCACATCCCTCTTCACACTTCACTACTAGGCCCGTCACAATTATTACATAATCGACTAAATCGCAATTATTTGAGACAATCGCAATTATTTTGCATAATCCTCATATTCGTTACCATGTTGAAAAATGTTCAACGAGCTTACAACGTGTCACTTCGTGACGCATTGTAAGCTTGTAGATCAGCTATTTCTGCTATTTTTAAATTGAAAGTATAAAATTATTAAATATGCGAGTCATTTCTTTGTGTTAACTCATTGAGTGCCCAAATGATTTCTGGCTATTTCTGGCCATTACGTTTTTTTTAGTAAAAAAAAAGTGCTTAGGAAGCGAGATACAGCCTTTTTCAGTTATAAGTTAAACAAGGAGTGGATGGAGCTGCAAATCTTCAGATAATGATATCTTGGGTTATTTCTATTTTTTTCAAAAACAGGTGAAACATAGCGGTAAAACACGTGAAACACGTTAAAGGCACTCAATGAGTTAATGGTCACATTTGCACTGTGCAGTTTTTGATTACGAAGCCTAAAAGGCAAACAGAAATTACATTTTATTCATAATGTTCCTACGTTCAATGCCAAAAGACAATTAAATCGTTTATCGCTATTATTTGTGTAACGATTATCCCATCATAGGTTATTATTATCAATCTGGCATTAATAATGCTCATCGATGCTGCTTGCATGGCTGCTGGTCTAACTGATCTAAGGAGTTGCTTCTCCTCACCCACGACGGCATCCTTTTCTCTGGCCTCCAGGTCACTGATGGAGACAAAGTCACACTGCACCATGGGAACGTCACTGCTGTCTGTGTCGTCACAGGGGATGATGGTGGATTCGCCGTTGAGTGTCATCTCGTAGTCATTCTTCAGGGTGCAGTACTGCTTGTTGGCGATCTTCAGGGAGCCCTTGGAGATGAAGTACACCTGGGACGTACGGATGGATGTGTTAAACAGATGGAGCATTTCACCCGACTGAATGGTGCTAACAAGATATGACTTTATGCAGTTGGGGGAAATCAACAAAGACTGGCTGATCAATGTAAGCAGCTTATTGTGTTGGTACACTGCAGCAGGATGACTCACTCAAAATCCCTTTGGTTGCAATTAAAAAAAAAGTATTGGCAGTTGTTTGTACAACAGTGAGAGCCAAATCCATCTTAGACAGCAAAGCGATTGACAGTGACAGTGTGACTGTAAAACACCATTGGTGAGATAGGGGCATCTCTCACCTTGCCCGTCTCGAGAAGTGTGTAGAACTTGTCCACCTCTTGTTGGAAACCTGTCACTCTTATTTCTCCCTGCAACAAAACACAGCAATGAATCCTTCAGCCATAGTATGTATGTATGTATGTATGTATGTATGTATGTATGTATGTATGTATGTATGTATGTATGTATGTATGTGTGTGTATAGTGATCAAATACAATTGTTGCAATAACCCTTTAGACACTCACACTCTCATCCACAATCTCCATGGAGAAGAGCTTGCCATCACCACGAGAGTTGCTCCACGTGCGGATGCCGCTTTTGTTAGTGACACGGGCTCGGATGGTCCATCTAACACAGAGGGTTGATGGCGATTCATGTCAGGGTGATTCAATTTGGAATGAGAAGTAGGTGGTATTATAATTGGATACACTGTGTCAAGACATCCTTTCTGATTTAAGAATAGTGTGATGATCAAGCAGTCTCTTTTCATTCTCATTCATTACAAAACAGATAAATGCCCACGCCTGTCAAACACAACTATAAAGTCTTAGGCCAATATCTCTCCTCTTGCCAATCAACATAATACATACTGAAGTGGTCTCTGCTAATCTTACTTACAATGATAACAGTTATGCTTCCCTCCATGACTCTGTAGATTAGAGGTGTTTATCTCTTTCCTGGCTGCAAACTATGTTCTTTGTCAATGGACAATTCTATTCCAAATTATACTGTGGGCTATCACAGCAAAATTCCCTATCCAGATCCAACTTTTATAACATGTCATGGAGTATAAATGTTTTTATTATTTTTTTTCCTGAGACTTGTATGAGGCTCTGTAGTATCATTTTTGGACATTTGTATTTTATGGCAAACATCGTGATCCGCGCCATTCTCTAGAACATCAAATACTCACTTAGACTGGTACGGGTTGAGGCTGGCAATGGGTACGACTTTGGAGGAACCCCCAGGAGTGCTGGGCACAGCAGATGAAGGCTTCTTCCCAAAGTCTCTATTAGGACCTTTGTTCACTTTTGGGAGGAATGATGAGAAACATCAATGATGAGTAGTGAAGTAGACTAGAACTCGGGTCACAACAGACATTACAGTGCCTTATTCATCAGGGACGAATTACAAAAAACCTTGATCACTATATCTCCGTTCATGAAGGACAGGGTGTAGATTTAAAGCCTTCAAACACCTTGTAACGTAATAGTAGTATAACATATTGCAGTATATCTGGAAAGCTAGCATTAGAAGGGACTAGAGAGAGGTAACAAAAATCCTGTCAAAGCTAAGTGTGTTACATGATGGCATTTCAGAGGTATTATTCCCATGTCATAGAATCAAAGCAAGAGTGTTATATGCTGTAACAAACTAAAGTTGCTCTTTCCCCTGGAGACTGGAGCTGGCAGATTTTGGGAGATTTTCCGTTTGGACAAGCGCTGCACATTTGATTTGTGTGCGCCTCACATGGCGGATTAAAGTTCAAAGTGTCCGGTTAAGTCCTCCTACTTTGCCGACCACTGCATTTCTGGTAATTAAACCCAGAGATCAAGCGGCACACATAAGAGAAATAACTGTGCTGATGAAGAGGGTGCTCGCCACAATTTCCAATTCCCGGACGGCAGATTAGGGGGATGAATACCTGTTATGACACACATCAGAGGACAGCACAAGGATCCCTGATGGGGAGGACTGCATTTCCTCTCTGATGGCCTTCTCAAATCTCTATGATATGATCATACCCTTTTAAACTGTATTTTACATAAACTGCCAAATGTTTTGAAAAATAAATATAATAAAAGGTGTGGTTTGCAATTGTTGTATTAATCAGAACATAGTCGTCACCCATTGAGCTGCTCCTGCCTTCTTATATGATTGAAAGCCATAATAAATAAATCCAAAAAACACAGTAAGCACTAAGCAGGTATAGGCTAATAACTCGCATACCAACTGTCATAGTGAGTCATTTATTATGTCAGTTGTTAATGAGAAGAGACTCGTCAGCATGGTGATGATAAATCAAAGAAATGAAAGAAATTGACAGAAGGACCTAAAATGGCTAATTTTCTCAACACATTCTGTCGACCATTCTGTTCACCCAAAAACACACAAATGCTGCCATCTGGTGCCAATTTAAGAAACATCCAAATAATTCCAAATAGCTTAAGTCTTAGTTAAAAGGGTAAGGCTATGGCAGACTGTTGGCTCCCACAATTTTCAAATGCTTCAGGCTGACGGTGTGTACTTCAGAAGATCTACAAATGACTTTTGCCTATGCAGTCACTGCATAGGCTGACTGGAAATATACAACAAATAAAAGTTTGCACACTGTAACTCCCATTTACAAATGTATTTTGGTACCACTTGAGTGGTACCACTATGGTTAGCACTGTCTCAAAGAAACCATCATATATTGTATATTATTTTCATATTACACAATGCCTTAAGTCCAGTTAGAAGAGATACAAGCAGCGTTTACCTTCATTTCCATTTTGTGGCTGCAGGGGGCGGTGTGGAGGGTTGGCAGCTGGCTGTGGACCTTTACTTTGACCTGCAGCACCCTCTGTGTAAGTCACGGGTTCCCCGATCTTTCCACCAACTTCTTCAGCAGACATTATTATGTCCATTTCCAGAATAATAATCACCCGTCTGACAAATGATAAACAGCAGGAAAAAACATTCAATATGTAACATTATGGATACTGTTCAGAGCATATGAATCCTGACAGTGGTGAACAGCCTTTTTGCATGTAGTTTAAGCGCAAGGGGGCGGGGGGCGGGGGGCGGGTGGGGAGAGAGCCTGGCGACGCGAGCTATGTTAGTGCACTGACTGGCAGTTGGGGCAAACGCAGTCCCCACAACATCATTTACGATTCTGTGCCTATCGGTACATAACTCGGACGGCGCTTAGTCGACTAGCAGACCATCGGCCGGTCGTCGCAGGCACTCGCGCCTGGAGGCGCTCGGGCGCGACTCCTCGGCTTCAAGGTCTGCTGAGTCGCCGCGCCTCCATCATGGTCCAAAACTATACTTTATCGGCGAAAGAAATTGTCCGCGGTTGTTTGAAAAAGTATTGTCCCAAGCGGGAGTAAAACCCAGACTCCCAGTGGTAATGGTTTTAGAGTCTAGTGATTAGCGAGGTGCGCCACTGAGGCCGGTGCTGAGATTTGGTATTCAGGCTGTATTAGAATGTGACGTCCTAACTCTTCTAATGTAGAGGAAAGAAGTCCCCGCCCGCGCGCCCGCCCAATAGGGGAAGCCTCGCCAAACTACATGCAAAAAGGCTGTTCGCCTGACACAGTGCCTTTACATGTTTCTCTCAACCCTGGAAGCATCAATACAAATCCTGGAACTTTTCCACAGACCATAACATGAGAAGAGATTGTTTGGTTACTGCTATAACATGAAAGATGGATGTAAAAGCTCAAATGAAAACTAATTTGCTATATTCACAGACGTTTTTCTTTTGCTTAAAGTGAACAGAAATGTTCTGGTGGAATTTCGCGAGGAGGATAATGGCTTTGTCAGAAATTATAAGTAGATGATTAACAAGAAAGACTAATTTATCATACCGTCCATCCTTCAATACATTGGTCACACTCCTCTTGAGGCAGCAGACACAGTTTTGGGCCAGTTTGTTATCCTCTGCCATGTGGTTGAGCTGGGTTGAGAGCATGAAAGCTAAAAGAGGGTAGAAATACAAAATAGCTGATTAATACCAGGGGTCCAACTATTGAGAACTGGGAGAATTCTGGGTGGTGAATGTCAACTTTGCTCTTCATTGACAACACAACAGAAGTTCCATTGATCAAGGGCAGAATAGGTGTGACTGTATGAAACTGTATAAATATGATTGAAGCAGGGCCCCTGCTGGGCAAAACATTCCTTTCTAAATCAAGGAATTATGTTTGAGTATGAATACTTACAGGACATAGTGTGTAGTCCATCACTCATCATCAGTCGAAATCGGGCAGCACCAGCCCCACTCTCTATCTTACGAATGTTCTGAGAGAAACATTCCAGAAACGAGTCCAGGGATTAGATCAATTAAAAACAGCATACTTGGCTTCACTGAACTGTACCGTATGTTTATGACCAAGCTATTCTGAATACATGACTTGTTTTCTTACCAAAGGTCTACTCTAAACCTTCATTAGCAATAAGGTCATAAAACTACTGTTAATCAAATATGTGATGAGTACAATTACACTCCCAATTACAGATTATATAAACAATTCAAGTCTCAATGTCTCAAAAGGTGTCACTTTGGAGGACAGATTCAATTGTTAGAGCATATTGTTCGTTAGGTGTACCCTGCACATGATATTTGGTTGAATTATTCGTAGAGTAAAAAAGCGATGCTAAGGGCAGTCAATACTCACCAATAACTGAAGCATTGAATCTGTGACAGTATCGCCCTTTGTCAGAGCCTGTGTGCAGAGAGAAGATTGTCAGGTTATTCATATAATAATACGCTTTGTTTGTAAAGCACAAATGTCAAAAAGTGCTTGACAGAAGAATCCACAACATGTCATTTGTGACAGGTAACGAGAGCAGCCAATATAAATTTAGTTAGAATTAGTTATCATCTAGTTAAAGTTATAACTTATAATTGTGGAACTGGAAATGTGACTAATATAATTTGGGGTCCATTTCCATCCATTACAGTAGCCTTGGATCAAGACTATCACAGATGTATTTAATCGACTTTGACATTTGCATATCTCTCATAGATACGAAAGTAAAAGTCAGACTCGATAAAATACATCTAGTCTTGATTCAACATTAAAGTAGTAAAATCATATCCATTTGTAACTGACAGTGTACAAATGTAACCAAATGGACCCATTACATTCAGCTAGATTTGACTAGTACGGCGGGTAGGAATATTGGAAGGCACTGTGTGCATCATCAATGTTCAAGGGAAGGGAGTGGGACTCAACTATCGTTTAGACACGATGATTGGACGTCTAGTCAGTAAGAATACTCTGAAGATTCTTGCAGGGGCCCTCATACAAGGTTATTATGATTATGCATGCACTTCATGGTATCACAACACCTCCAAGGCCTTAAAAACAAGGCTCCTAACATCCCAAAACAAACTAGTAAGGCTACTTCTTGGCCTCAATCACAAAACCCATCTAACCCCTGCTCATTTTGCTAGGATTAGATGGCTTAGGGTTGAGGACAGAGTACAGCAACTTGCTATGGGCCTGGTCTTCAAGATACACCACAACATTGAGATCCCCCTGTATTTGTCTAAATACTTCATAAATATTAATAACACCAGAGGCAGCTCCACTAATCATGTTCAACCCAGATTTGGCTCAACAAAGGGAATGAACTCGATCTCATGCTATTGATCAAAAATGTGGAATGCCCTACCAAAAGGAGTAAAGGAGTGTAAACCCCTACTCACTTTCAAAACTGCCCTAAAGATACACCTTCAGGAGGCTGCAATTCGAAAATGGCCCCTGTCTAAGTCTTAACCTACCCCCCCCCCCCTTATTTCTTTTTCTTCTCTTGTACATTTTTTCACTCTTCATACCAGTAACCTGTAAGCTGGTTGTATGACATTCTGTATAGTAGTGTGTATATCTGTCTGTCTCTTATATGTCATCATGATTTGTGTGCATGGGGATCTCATCTTAAACAAGCTCAGTGCTTAATGAGTCTCCCAGTTTAGTAGACCTTGTATTGTGAATTTGTACTTCCATGTACTGATGTTCTCATGTCTTACTAAATAAAGCACACCAATCAATCAAAAACACGTTTTGCACAAACGTCAATAACAGCATAAAAAGCTACTTCAGTTATGTGTGTTTGACTTTGCAATCAATATCATAATAATAATACACAGGACCCCAATGTAAACAAGCCATAGTGCTTCCTTGAGGTTTAATCCTTGTAGCATCCTTTTATTGCAAACTATTAATAAAGTATTCAATCAAACAATCAGAGGGACTGGACTGCATCTTTGTCTGTCGGATCATTTCGCAGCAATATATCAGCCAAAAGCTTGACAGAAACCTTGACAGAAAAGACGCTATTTGACTAATAAACCACATATACCACCAAATTCAACAAAAAACATGTTCTTATCTGTAAAAAGCACATTTTTTAAATTCTAGACTGTGGTCATATTGTCAACTATAAAAAGCCGTCTTCCTGTCGCTAGTTACCTACTGTAAAACAGAACCTTACCTCTATCGTTCCTTCTGAAAGCTGTGCCATGTCTGCAGAGCTTTTTACAAACGGAATACAACAATTGTTTGATATTTAGACAGTGGCGTGTATGATCACAACAGCTCCTGCTATTCTGCTTGTTGTCTCTGTATTGTGTGTGGCGCCAATCGCTGGTACAAACCCGCCAAAGAACAGCGCTGACCGAGCTTCCGTTTCCGGTCACAGACCTGAGATCAGATGAAGGTGTTTTGGTAGTGCTACAAGCATAGACACACAGGCACCACAAATCTGACCTGAGACCAGTGCGTCCATGGTAGGGTATGGAGCATGTTATAGCTCTACGGTATGGTGTGGAGCAAGTGCGTAAAGTTATGTATTTACGTAAGCGTGGTGCGTCACCGCGTCACACGAGTACGACTGCGTCTGGAATTCAGTGGTGGAAAAAGTACTCAAATGTTTTACTAATAAGTAAAAGTATCAATACTGCAATGTAGAAGTAGCTGTTACAAGTAAAAGTCCGGAATTCAAAAGTATTGGTATAAAAATGTTCTTAAAGTACTAAAAGTAGAAAGAACTAATTATGCAGAATGTCATTTAGCAAGTTTTCAAATGTATAATTATAAAAATATTTTTGAAAATAGTAAATACTCAAGTAAAAGTAACTCAACATTGTACGTACAGTACTTGAGTAAAAGTTACTTTCCACCGCTGTTAATGATAAGATGGCTCTGTAACATACTATTTAATAACATACTATTTATTATTCCAAATTAATATGTGAGACTTTTTAGTATGTCCAGAAGCTTAGAAGCTAGTAGTGAAATGCATGATACATTACCCTGCTATGAACCTGTATGGTTATTGCTGCTCTTTTATCTGTAAAGCACTTTGTAACCTTGTTTGGAAAATAAATTCATTATCATTATCATTATGAATGGCCCACAATCATGGGACAACATATTACTGGTAAACATACCAGAATTTACATGGTGGCAAAATCTCTGTCGTAACGTCAATTATGCTTCTATTAAACACATGTAGAAGAATGTAGTTGTAGTTTTAGTTTGTTGAAACCGGTTGAACCCGATAATAAACAACAGGTATGTGTAGTAGCTCTGCTTGGTCACCAGATGGGGCACTTTTGAAATGCTCTCAAAAGTATGATGAAAAATAGCATAGGCCTAATAGCATGCAGTAAGTGACAGTGTAAAGTAAGGGGGGGGGCAGGGTTCCGTTCACCTCCACCACCTGTTCTCTCCCCTCCAGATAGGATTGCATGTGCTATCAAAAGCGATTGCTTTTAGTTTATCAATCAATTTAGAGTGATTAACGGTGTCTTAAGTCTTTTGTAGGTCCAGCATGACCATGCCACAGTATTTGCCAATATTCACCCCATGTTTGATGTGGTCGGTCAAATAGAGTAGGCATGTGTCAGTTGAATAGGAAAACTAAACTAAACTATTTTTTCCATAACTTTCGAGATGGAACTAAGAATAGAAATAGGGCAGTAGTTGACAGGGTCTAATTTGCTTCCTTTTTTGTACAGAAGGGTTACTCTCGCTATTTTGAAATCATGGGGGATGCGTGATGGAGAGGTTTATTATGTGGGTGATGATTGGAACAATGGAGGCGGCTGAGTCTCTGAGAAATTTGGAGGGAATATCATCATGGCCAGTGGCCTTGTTTTGTTGAAGGGCGCATTTTTTTTTTAAATTCCTCATCAGTTGTCACCATGGTGAGTTTAAAATCATCTTTGCGTACACCTAGATTTTTGTAGAATGCTTGGATGCGCTCTACACCAAAACGCCCAGAGTGAGAGGGCAGTTTATGGTTGCAAAGATGTTTAAGGGGCAAGACCACTTTGGTAGAGGTTTGGGTTGTGTAGTTACCTTGCCATGATGTAGCTCCAAAGGTGGACAAGAAATCTAAAATAATTGCTCCATGGATTAGATATTGATAATTAAAAATGTGCTCCTCATTGACTTACATTGTATGGTAAAACAGCTCTCAAAGTCACTCTTTCAGCACATAAACGAGCACAAACAAAGTTGATTCAGACAATATAGAGCATCACAAAACCCAGTACTGTTTATTTTTTTAATAGAAATTAGCTATTTTTATTAAGAAGAAAACCTGGACTGGATCCGTGGATCCGTAAAATCCGTAAAAAAAGTTGCCATTTTTATTTAAAAAAAAAAAGCAGTACTGGGTTTGGTGATGTTGTATATTGTCTGAATCAATGAGGAGCTACATTTGAATTATCAATTTATAATCAATGGAACCATTTTTTTAAATTTCTTGTCCACCTTTGGAGTTACATGGTAACTACTAACTACACAACTAAAAACATCTACCAAAGTGGTCTTGCCCTTTGAGTGTCTTCTGACTTAATGTTGATGTTTGTAAACCTGGTTTTCAGTTTCTGACTGCAGCCTAGTTGGTTGTTAAGTAACTTCCAAAGCTCACGTGGTGCTGTGCCATAAAAATGTGGAATGCCCTATCGACAGTCATAAAAACATGTGAATCCTTCTCCTTCAAAACCGCTCTAAAAGAGCATTTACAGGTGGCTGCAATTTGGAACTGGCCCCTGTAAAAAGTCAAATTTGCTATTAAAAGTTTTGTTTTAATAATATTTAGCCTCAAATAAAAATTGTACTATATTATATGATAAAGCTGAGCAAAGATGATCAAGGCTAGGTATTTAAATCCCATATTCAATAAAATTACATTAATTGCTAGGTTTCACATTTCAATTTCTATTTATGTATTTTGTCCAAACCTTTTGTCCAAAATTCCGGACTCTCACTGAATAGATGGGGTTGTTGCATTGTGGTATTTTGTGACTTCTCCAGTAGGTGGTTCTGCAGAGCCAATTGGCTACTTGTTTAGTTGCTCTAACACCGGGTCATGCTCTAACCATTAGGCTCCAGTATATCTCTGGTTGATCCCACTGGTAATAAAAGGTGGGCACTATGGAATTCTGGGCACCATATTTTTGGGAAGACTGGACTGTCCAGTCTGGACACTAGGAAGAGTGGGCACATAATGTTCCCACATTATTGTTGACAGTGTTGGGGAA
The DNA here is from genome assembly GCF_963280865.1 of Gymnoscopelus braueri. Taxonomy (NCBI): domain Eukaryota; kingdom Metazoa; phylum Chordata; class Actinopteri; order Myctophiformes; family Myctophidae; genus Gymnoscopelus; species Gymnoscopelus braueri. The sequence continues at coordinate 28,887,764 of NC_137606.1, forward strand.
GCTACTTTGAAAGCGTAGCTTGTAAAACTACAAGTAGTTCACCATGGCAGTAGCTTGATTACGCTACATTTCTAGCCCTGGAGGAATGTAGCTTGTAAAGCTACAGCTACATAGAAAAAGTATCTCAGCTACTTCCCCCCCCCCCCCCCCCCCCAGCGTTAAATTGAGAATGTACATGAAACAAAATATAATATCCTACAAAAAAGTCACTTGCCAGCAGAAATATGCCTCTCAACTGAGTTTTATTTAAAAAAGGTTGACATTTTCTTTAGCAAACATCTGTGTTCCTAAAGATGACCGCTCATCAACCCTTGGGCTTGTGATGGACATTTTCCTCAAACTGTATTTTTGCCAAGGACATAAATGAGTGGTCAATAATATTACCATAGATAAAATACTAATGCATACTAGTCCAGTAGACACGATGGAGAACACATGCTGTGTTTTTAAAGAGGGAGAGTGGTTAGTCATCATCCCTCTGAACTTTATTTTATTTTAATAATATAGTAAGTAGGAAAGCTGAGAGGGAAGGCGTAGATGGAACAATTTGTAACCCATTTTCCAAAATTGCTTTAAAAGTCAAGTGTATTATTGTTATTATTTCCATGACCATCTCTGCACTTTTGTCTACTTTCTACTTCACTTTCTCAACTTTCTAAATCAAAGTGATGGCTTTGAACTTTTCAAAGCGTTAAAGACAATCGGAAACGGTGAGAAGAATTTTCATGTTGACATCATCCACCGGTCATTACTCATAAGCTTAAAAAACTCGGGCTCAGACAGATTTTTCCAGGCCCAGTCATAAAGCACGTATCCGCCACTGTTCGGTACCTGGTTTAACAAGGTTTGAATACCTGTCTGGCAGTGTCTTTATTAGAGTCTTAATGTCAAAGGGCATTTGGGAAACCCAGCCAGCTCTTATCATGTTAAGTCAAAATCAGGTCATTCATTGGCATGGAAGAATTTTTTTTAATGGTTCTCTGCAGTGACGTTTCTGGGTGGGGTCTGGGGACCCCCAGGGGTCCTTGAGGGGGTTCCAGGAGGTCCCTAGCAAAATTGCTTAATAGCCTCAAAATATGTTTAACCTAACCACTTTAAACCTATTTTATACATCAGCATACAACAATGGACAGCAGGCATCTTGATGAGGGTGCCTGTTGTGAATATGAACAGTGTGGATAATTCAATATCATGATGATGAGTGTCTTGCTATTTCAAAGGGGGTTCTGTTCTGGTACAAGAACACAGCAACCAATGGTAAATCAAAAATGAATATATTCATTTCATGTTATTGCCTAAAATTGTAGCTTGTAAATTGAGTAGCCAAGCTAAAAAAAATTACCCAAAAAGTAGCTTAATTACTTGAGGAGGTACACAAATATGAATGTAGCTCAACTACCGCAAGCTACAGCAAAATGTAGCTAAGCTACATAGCTCAGCTATATGTAGCTTAATGCTCCCCAAAACTGATTGTTGACTAACTGAATGAATGAAATGTTTGGAGCGGGGGAGTCTGGTGCAACGCTCAGGTCCTGGACCTGGTGAGACGGAGGAGGAGCCCGGCCAGGAGGCCATCCACAGAGCCTAGCCCCCTCCACGTGCCAGAGCCTCCGCTCTCCCCCATTCCTGGCAGAGTAGTTTCGGACAAGCGTATTGAGTGGCCCTGTCTTTCCCTATTTAGGACTGACCGTGGGTAGCTATCTGGGACGTAAGTCGGGGCTTGATCAACCCTGGCTGGGTCACCTGGGCGAGGGTGTATGTTGCGAGACCCGAAACATCCTATGACCCCAGGCTACAACACTGATGATACGTCCCAGGTGCATCCATGTGATGTTTTTTCGTTGTTAATGACTGACAACAGTAAGTGGCAATATCCATCTCCATTGTCAGGAGTTTAGGACCAGTTTTTTGTATGAGTTTTTGTGTTTGTTTTTTGTATATACAGTACTGAGCAAGATGTTCCAACTCAAGCCTGTAGGTGTAGTCTGTCTCCTCATTGAAGTTAGGGTGTGGATGAAGGGTGTGAAGCTGATAGGGCTTAGTAGTACACAGTACAGGATAAATAGAATAAGTTATTGCAAGAATGCATAATATTACATTCTTTCAAAGTTTCCTCTAGTGAAAGAAAAATGTGTATGCACATTTGAATTATTAAGAAATTGGAAGATTATAGACCTTTGATGGTTGGTACTGCTAGTGGTGGTGTGTAGTGGTAATATACCATCATATCTATTATAACTACTAGTTGCCTACTCACGATTATCTAAATACTGTGCATAACCCAGTCAACCACAAATTATGGAGGAATAATTTACATAGGAGATGTGGCTCGGCTCTTTTTGCCTCTTTCTCTTCTCTTTTTGGCTCCAAAATAAGTTTTAGTTATTATTTCCCCAACATTATTACAACAGTGCCTGTCATTGGCCATCAAATAATAATATAGAAAAGATACTTGAGAGGATTAGCATGCAGGATTGTAACCTAGGGCAACACCCTTGTGAATTCAAGTAAAAAATTATGCCTAGTGCAAGTTATGGATGATGGTAGGTTATCTGTCTGTTTACATGGTCAAGTTTTGCAATAATTAATGAACATTGTTTGCTTTATTGTACCTGTCATGAGAGATTATTCTAAGATTTCTGACAATGGACAACATTCCACACAAGGCGATAGCAGCATCTCTCTAAATGGTAACTCCTATTACTTGAGTAGTTTTCATCACAAGTAGTTTTACTGTGAGGTAAGAGTACTTGAGTTTTCTTTCCACCCTTGACTGTCAAAACATAGGAAACCCCAGGAAATTAAGGATGCAGGGTACACTATTACAAGGAGAGTTCATCATGTATAGCCTATGTTTACTGCCAATTTACCGCCAAAAATACACAAAGCCTTTAAGTCGGGTTGAAAATATACATTATTTTTGTCAGGAAGCATGTCACAGGACTTTTATTTATTTATACTACATTGGAGCATCTTGATGATGGCAGTATCTTCTAGTGTAACAATGGCTCCACCTGCAGGGCATCAGTGGTGATGAGCATGAAAAGCAAGTCATCAGGGCCGTTTTTACTCTTTTTTCCCCTGTCCGTGGTCAAACTGATCTGATCTATATATTTTTTTATCTGAACAGAATTATTTCCCCTAACATAAAGATTGGCATGTACAGTATTTGTCAATACAAATACAAATTATGTTGTAATTTATTTTGTCTTCTTCAGGAGCAAATCCTGCAATCTGTTAAGGAGAAGACATTTGGGAATACTAGGATCTGCAGAGTGTTTATTCATAATGCAACATTAAACAAATTAGCATCTGTTTTATACACATTTTGGATCTAGCTAACTGCACTATAGTAGGTCAAATATGTACAGTCATAAAGTCATCTGAGTTCCTTGTCTGGGATTTCTTTTTGAGAGCTATCTAGGTAATAGTTATTACTTAGGTGGGCGACCAAAATAGTTATCATAATCATCAGTAGGAAATCCCACTTTATCGTTTCCAGGTTCCACGCTCTGCAAGACAGGAGCTTCAGGGTTAGGGTTGGTGATGACACCCATGAAGATTGGTACTAGGGTCATATCATCCATAAGGGCGAGGAAAAAGGGCTTGTTGAGATAGAAGGTGGGGTTTGATGCTCGTGAGATGACCACAGTGGTTGCTGCTGAAGCCTCAGCACCCTCCTCATTTATTTCCATGCTGGACTTGTGCATCACACTGGTTACCAGCAGGGGGCCATCTGCCATCGCTGCTAGGTTGGGTTGAGAAAATATCTCCCCTAGACCTGTCATGGGATATACAGTAACAAGCAAATTCAAGTCAAGGTGTAGAATAGATCTAGACTGAATAGACACTTCAGTGTCCGATGATACATGTCTCTTCAAATAGGCCTATTAGCCTACACAAGGACTGGAGACGGTTGAGCAGCCTTACCTAGCTTGGTAAGAACTTCCTGTAGATCCTGAGTGTACTCAAGTTTGAATTTGGGGACTTTAACCTGCACTGTCCTTTCCTTGGGCAGACGTTCATATAAGTCTGTGAAATTCAGCTTTGCTGCAATTTCTGACATATTCAGCTCTCCAGTGGGCATGACCACTATCAAGCTCATCGACTTCTGAAATGGGAACCGGGCCACCTGCATGAGCAGAAGAAATAATGTCCAAAATAATGAGGAGCTGTGAGCATCCCACCCAATGTACATTTATATTATTATTATTATTATTATATATTAATTATATTTGCTATTAAAGAGGCAACATTTATTCTACCACAACAGGGAAGTTGATAAACTGGCCATATTGTATCTTGTAACTCTAGTTTCAAGGAAAAGTATTTTACCTGAGCCTCTAGTTCATTATCAGTGAGCACACTCAACTGGTGTTTGGCACCTTCCATCATTTCAACATCAACCATTTGTTTTTTATCAATGTGGAACACACCTCTGGAGGTGAAGCGTGGGTCAAAGCGAGATTTCCATTCTCCTGTTGCAAACAAGGACGAGGTACATCAGCTTATATTACCACAACAGTCAGAGATAGTATTAGTCCAAATTGCATTATATTTGGAATCAGTTGTGTTCTTTAGAAATGATCATCTTGCAACACACAAGTTATATGTGCCATTTGGTCAGATTTCATCCACTTTAGTTTACCTTTGAAATGGACAGCGTTAATGAGCATTAGGAGCAAGTTGGGCGGTAAAGAGGTAAGGAAGTCAGTCATTTTTCCACTCGTGGCCTTCTCAACCCACTCATTTATCTGTTGCATCCCTTCCAGGGTCATTGGCTCTGAGTCATAAAGTTGCTGGGATTCGAGGATAAACTCTGGCTTTGGCTGAAACCCTAAAACACACATCAAATACTGTTCCATTGATTTCTTAAACGTGCTCTTTAGAGCAGCACTATTTCACTTGCCTAATTACAACACTTATCCTAATCATATGACTGGTGAGGGACATAAATTATAAAAAATAATGGTCGCAATGAACATACAATTAGTTTGCGTCAAATCCTAATCATAGTTTCAACTGTTAGTATGGTCCCAGACAGATTTGTTAAGTTTAATACAGTATACTCCACAGATGAAGTAACCGCATATTTATTTAAGCACTAACCTTTGTCAAGGAAGATGCCTGATGCAATTTGCAGGTCACTGTTTCTGAGCTGCTTTAAGACATAATGCAGTGACTGGTGGTAGCAAGGTAGAGTATTTGCATTGAGATGGTGCATCAGAAGCTTCTCGGTCTCATTTACTGCTCCTAAATTGACAAGAGCACAACAGACAGGTCATAATATTGACTTTATAAAAGAATGGTTGCATAATACATTGCCCATAATTTTATATCAGATGCCAAGACATTTCTATCAGATGTGCTTGCATGTATAAAGCGCAGTGGTGGAAAGTAACTAAGCACATTTACTCAAGTACTGTAATTAAGTAGAATTTTGAGGTATTTGTACTTTACTTGAGTATTTCCAATTTCCAGTACTTTTACTTCTACTCCACTACATCTCAGAGGCAAATATTGTACTTTTACTCCACTACAATTATTTGAAAACTTAGTTACTAGTTACTTTTCAGATGTAAATTATGATATTATGAAACATACATTAACCACTTTAGCGCTATTTTATACAGAGGCTATTTGAAAATAGCCGATCTACAAGCTCACAACGCGTCCCAGCACGACGCGTTGTGAGCTTGTAGATCTGCTATTTTCTTTTACTTTTGGTACTTTAAGTACATTTTGATACCAATACTTTTGTACTTTTACTCAAGTCAATTTTGAATTCCGGACTTTTACTTGTAACAGAGTACTTCTAAATTGCAGTATTGATACTTTTACATAAGAAAAACATTTGAGTACTTTTTCCACCACTGTTAAAGCGACACACAATTTCTCATCATTTAAAAGCTACAATAATAGATCATCATTACCCAGAGCCAGCTGGGAGAGAGCAAATGATATGCTGAGCGGAGATATGATCACATTGGGGTCCTTGGGTGTCGTCTCTAGGTTCTGTAGAAGCTGCATGCCCAGTCTTTGGAAGGCATTAGCTATGGCCTCCCTGGACTCTGGGCTTCGGCCCAAAGACACACAGTATCCATCTTGGTCCTCCTCCGATGAGCCCCCACCTGGTCGATCAATTGTACCCGTATTTGTGGCGACTGTGGTTTTCCGAGTGGCAGTTGTATTTGGTGGTTGTGATGTGCTTCCGTTTGCCACTTTCTGAAGGCAAGGAATAGTGGGCGACAGTTGAGCAAAGGGGCATTCAAAATGCATGGGTACATCAAAGCAGTGTTCATCCTTTTGCCAGGTTACTCAGAGAAATGCAAAAAACATCCAAACATCTCATCTTTGGGCCTCACCTCTATGGGGTGGCTAGGTATTAAAGGAATAAGAGGCACCAAGGGGATTGCCTCATCAGTTTCTCCATTAGCAATCTGAACAGAAACACAATATACACGGTTAGTTCTACATAACATAATTGCACAAAGAGTGGCATTTAAACTAAAAGAATGATGGCAGTGTATGATCTACGTTTTAAGTCAAAATGTATACTTTGTTGAACGACTCGCCAAAAACATAATTTCAAGCAAAAAAATACTTTTTTCTTTTAGCGGTTTCTTTTAGCATGAAGACAACGTAAAAACTGGACTTTACAGTAACTCCTCTGCACAGACACATCAACAGGAGTGCCAGAAAAATGTCCATGTCCTCAACAGCGTTCCTAGAAGAGACGGAAATGTTGTTGACCAAAGGACAGCGTAACGTTCTCAGTTCCAAATAACAATACTCAAACAATTATACAATGCTAATAGAGTAAAACATTTAAATGTAATCTTTCTGGAGATCAAATTCTATTCTCAAATATTCCTTTTCCAATTCCAATATCAACTGTTTAGGTTAGTACTTTTCATGACTTATGACAATGCAGATGTTAGGCCTAGTTTCGCTCTCTTTGAAAAACACCAAAATAATTTCAACGATGTCTGAAACATGAGTGAGACCGCTTCAGTGAAAATGTAAAGCGTGTGCTCTCACCATGCTTTTATGAACCACATGACCACATTTTTTTAAATAAAAATGTATACAGTATACAGATGTTTTATGCTAAATGTTTTGTCAGCAATTCAATTAATAACATGTGTAATGTCCAATGAGTCTGAAATAGTGTTATACTCGTCAATTCCCCACTGTGCTATAAGAAATGTATCTTTACTTCTTTAAGGATTCCTTAATATACGCACATATGCATAAAGGAACACATGGAAAGTCATCTTACAAAGGTAATCATTACCTTTTAGTACGTTGCACCAAAAGCTTCAAAGTAGTCGTTATTAGTGTAATAAAAGATTATATAAAACACTCTTACCTTCTTTTAAATTAGATCAAACCCTCCTATCGTGTTCCAAAAAAACAGACTAGGTGAATGTGAATGACAGATATCCCTAGTGTAAAAGATTGCCACTTGCTCAGTGAACAGTTAAAAATCAACTTACATTGATCGGTGCCTCATATAGCCTAAGTCACTACTTGTTTGTAAATGTCACTACTGAGACTAATCCTGGGTCCAACCTGGAGGTCTATTCAGGTTGGCTATTCAGTATTATATCAACATTAGAAGAACACAGCAAAACTAAGATAATACGCTGATTGTTTAATTGCAAAAGTGTGTGGTCAATCCACTATTGTAAAGTAATACAATCTTTTGAGTCATATAAATAGTGTATGAGAAAACAAGGAAAACATTTCCCAGAAATATTTGGCAAGACGCATGAATCATAATAAACTATGACCCGTCACTTGCCTGCTCTCGGACTACAAATGCCAAATGAAAAGCTACTTGAAATCACTGCTTGTGCTTAATCAAATGAACCCTAGTGCTCCTATTATATAATGTCCTAATATGCAAACATTCTGCAAAAATAGATCTACAAGGTCACAAGTCGCAAAGCAAAGCAAATAGATCTTTGGCGAAGACATTTTGTGTAGAGGGGGAAAAGGAGGGGGCCCCCCCAAGTACAGACCCCTGGGGGACCCTCAGGCCTGGCTTATCCTTATGCTGAAGCACAGGGCACCGACCTTGGGGGGGCACCAAACGGCGTGGAGAAAGTGAAAGAAGACAGAACAATCTGCGAAAAGCGCCAAAATTTCAAAGCAGCGGCTGCTAAAGGAGCGCTACAACATTGAAACGCGCCGGTGAAGTGTCATTTTTTTCCGTGCTGACAAACCCCACTCCACGAAACCGGGTCCAAGCACCGGGCACCACGAAGGCTTAAGCCAAGTATACTAGGTTTAACTGGTTAAGACACAGAGAGAACACACTGATATGTTCACAGTATTTCATCACTCAGAAGCTGTATAGTGGTGTCTTCTACATCACATGGCATCAGCTGACAGCATAGACTTGTGAGAATGTGTTGGCGTGGACTTTGTCCACTTAGAGCTCCAATTAGGTTTGGAGGTCTAGGAAATGTACATACAAAAGCTGGAACATACACAACCATGTGAATGTAGTATTTTATTAAACCAGTTAATAAATAAGCATTTTCATGGTATTTTGCATCATTAAATTGTTCCAAATGATATTGGATCAAGTATAATCGATTTTCAAGATGCAGTGAGTTATTAATTAATTCTTTTGAAAATCTTGTTGGCCATAGTTCACCTTTGATTTTATAAAAGCCACAGAAAACGTTAAAAACTGGGTATACATGCCTGGGCAGTTTTTTTAAGGCAAATAATTTAAATGAGGTAATATTCATAAAATGTCTGTATATTATAATAAAGACGAAACAAGAGCAGAGAATTCTTTGTTCATTATTGAATTCTTGGCAACAGTTATAGTGGTCTGGCAATCCTGTTTAGGTAAAACATAATTGCTAATACAAAATATTAATTTGGTTTATGTTTCTTACAATATGTATTGACAATACATAAATAAGAAGCTAGCTAAATCACATTTAAATGACTCTTTAGTGATTCATTTTGTGTTATGTTCGGCATCATACAGATGTAGTATATCATCTAGTATCCTGTATTGTGTATCATGTACTATATCATGTGATTACATTAAGTTACATAAAAGTCGGTTGTGTCTTGGCATTTTCTGTTCCAATGCTTGATTGTGTAGTCAGTACACAGATGTACTAAGTCTAACCACTGGCATACCCAATTAAAATAGCATCTGCCTATGGGTTTCTAATGAATTATAATACAGCTCAGACTACAAAAGGAAGAAGACTCTGCAAAAGGAATTTCAAGTACTTAAAGTGGTAAAAACATATCATCTTATTCTGAATAAGTAAAAAATATTACAATTCAGGTTATAATTGTGCAGTACTATGAAGGTTGTGCATCTCTATTCACATTAAGTATCCAAAGTCAATTGAAGCATGTCCGCTCCGACATCATATGGACAAGCTGCTGTAGTTTTATTGTTCATTAATAAACAATTTACCTTGAAATAGTGCTAATCAAACAGTAATGCAAACAAACAAACACAAAAAAAAATGTAATCTAGAAATACTGCATAGTTTAGTCAGTGCATTGAAAGTACTAATGTCAAGGGGAAATTAATGATGAAGTGACTATTGTTTTTTCTTTTTTTGGTGTTGTATGCATCTATTTGGAAAGTGTAAACACTACATTAGAACCATGATTGGTTCCGCCTTCCTGAGCGGTTATTTTGATTCTTCAGAACAGAATTGACCTCGTCAACAGACAAATAATTGACCTTGCCTAGATATGAATTCATTTTCCATATTATAGTATCTACAATATGCAAAATGCTTTTTTTAAAAAAAAACATGATTTGCTGTACATTGATGAATCTCAATATAGTGTTCACTATTTTGGTCAATGTCTATAGCCAGAGCAATAAGATTCCCTAAGCATGATGCTCATTCAACTACAGCTCTAGTGCTGCATAATAACTAAAAAAAAATGTTAAGAGGGTTTGGCCCCTTGCCTCATCAGTGGAAAGTTTATCAATATCTCACTGACAGGCAGCTCAGCTACCAGCCGTCATGAACATGACACTGTTAAGGTCAGCAGTAAATTGTTTAGTGAAGCAGAGAACCATTGTGTTGGCCTAAGCTAATAACCTGATGGCACCATTCTCAGAGCCCAGGAGCAACAGTCTCTTGGTGGGCAGGACTGCTAGGCTGGTGAGGGTGCCACGGAAGTTCTCAGAGCTCAGCTTGGTGATGCTGGCAGGGCTGACCGAGATATCAATCATGGAGTACACCCCTATCTTGTTGGCCACTGTTCCAGCCACAATCTCTGGGCCATAGAGGTCAAAGGCATGGATGTGGTCAGAGGGTGACTTGTACACACGTAAAGGCTTGTGTTCGACATCTTTCCACACGGTCAGTGTGTAGTCAGTTGAAGAGCTGATGACCAGGTTTCCCTCTGCAGCCTGAAAAACAAAACAAAAATCAGGAAGGACCTCACTCACCGCTGGCGTCTTAAAAAGGCAAAACCTAAGTGTATATGAGACCATACATTTGTTTCACATTCTTTTGTAAATTATTACATGGCATTTTAAATTGGAGCACAATAACAGAGCAGTTTCCGTTTCTCTAGGTTTTCTAAATCCTATGATTAATGGTGAACACTGACCTGGCAAACAAAATAATTTCTGTGCCAGGCTTCGCGCCAAAGAGAACGTTTTATTCTTCTTCTATTGAGTAACTTATGTCCATATTTGTCTAAACCTCTGCCTTTAAAACCAGTGACACAATCCTTGACCCCACTATTTGGGGTTAAATAAAGTTTGTTCAGCTCTTGTGCTGTTGACGTTTCTACTGGGTACAACTTTGACCAGTCTCCTGCTCTGCATTTAAATCTGCTCAATCAATTGTTTTGGGGTGTCAAGCCACTTGGCTAAAAATCTTCAACGGCTGTTGATCAAATGAATGCTTGAAATTTCCACACCATCTGCCTCCCTGAAAAATGAGACTGATGAGTGTTCAGCAGACCAGAAACACAGTAATGGCGGAAGGGCATTTATGCAACAGTCCAGTAGGTGTGTAATTGAACTCTATCAAGGTCAAGTTAATTTCTATAAATTATATATTTTTAACTTATTACAAAATACAAATCCTGAATGTATATAGTCCAATAATGTAGTTTCTAGATGAAATGGTAAAAGTACAATATAGGAAATATGTTGCAGTGGGCTGCTATCAAAGGCTGATGAAGATGTTAGGCCCACTCTCATATGACAATTACAAGGGACGCAGTTAGTTCAATGGTACTAACCCTACTAAACGTTTACTAAATACTAGTGGTTTAAACAATTTATTAAAATATACAGTATATTATTTATATGTTGTTATCGAGACATTTACATTTTGTTTTACACATTTTGATTTTGCACCCAAATTCACGTCTTAACACAATAACCGCCAAGGTATTAAACATAGTTTGTTATCCCCTTGCCAGCGTAATTACCTTCATTCGATGATATTTGAAACGCCGCGGAGGCGACATTGTATTCCACAAAAAAAAAAAAAGGCGGAGGGAAGGGGTAAGCGGAGGGATCTGTGTATTCAGACGAACCACAACATTCCAACCGCGATCCGCCATTTTGGGGCTGGGGCCCGCTGAAAACAGTGGTTTTCAATGCAAAAAACAGCAACTGAGTTACAGCTGTTTTTCTGAAAATCCCATAGTCAGGGCGTGCGGAAGTGACGTTTTTTGGAATGATGTCACATCGCTTCTTCTCTGATTGACGATGGATCATCCCAGAGCTGTGTTACGGTGCCTAAAACAGCGTGCCTAATTTTTTTTTTTTGCGTGTTGGCGGGCAATTGCGCTATTTAATAGAACGACTTTATGTGTGTATGGCAGGAAATGAGTTAATAAGATGTTGCTTTTAACAAGCAAAAATACATGCCAATTAAGTATTAGAGAGAGCTGGTCAGCAGCAGCCTGACATTGTAGGTTTGCTTCCCTGTGCAGTGAATGTAGCTACAGACTCAATGTCGGTTAAACAAGACATGACTCAGTCATGTACAGGGCCGCAGGAAGGGTAGTGCGAACGGTGCGGTCGCACAGGGCCCCGCGCTTGGGGGAGCCCCGCAAAAAAAACGAACAGATTAGTGAACAGATTCACGTTTAGTAAGAGTTATACCGAGAAATAACCGCAAATAACCACCAAAAACAAATATTCGCCCATCCCCGCGCGCACGCGCGACTTCGCACAGGGCCCCGCATTTCTCCCAGACGGCTCTGGTCATGTATACCAGCTTGCTTGCTTTTTTCTCTCTGTGAGTGTGTGTGTGTGTGTGTGTGTGTGTGTGTGTGTGTGTGTGTGTGTGTGTGTGTGTGTGTGTGTGTGTGTGTGTGTGTGTGTGTGCCCCATGTACAGTATGCGCGGCTTGTTTTCATAGACCTGGTTCCTGATTTGTCTCGCAGAATATGGCAACACTGCTAGTGGCTCCCCAGAACGCAGCCGCCCGCCTCCTCACCGGCACTAAAAAACGTGACCACATAACCCCAGTCCTGGCCACTCTTCATTGGCTCCCTGTTCATTTTAGAATTGATTTTAAGGTTCTTTTATTTGTTTTTAAAACCATTCACGGCCTGTCACCCTCCTATCTCTCTGAAATAATTGAGCCTTATATCCCAACCAGGGACTTGAGGTCTGCGGACAAGCTACTGCTGGTCGCTCATACGACTAATTTGAGGAGTAGGGGTGACCGTGCTTTTGCGGCTGCGGGCCCCAGGCTCTGGAATATGTTGCCCCTCCCCATTAGATCTGCCCAGTCGATTGGGGCTTTTAAAACCTTACTAAAAACTCACTTATTCTCTCTTGCTTTTAGTCGTATTTAGCTATCCTGCTCTGTCCTAACTCTGCATTGTTTTGTTTCTCTTTAGTTTTTCTTTTGTTTTTGTCCTGTGTATATATTATTTGTTGATGCTTCTGTGTGTCTGAATTACCTTGTTTTAACCATGTTCAGCACTTTGGTCGGCTTTGGGGCTGTGTGTAAATGTGCTATATAAATAAAGTTTGATTTGATTTGATTGGCTTAGACCTGTTTACTTATTTGTCTCGCAGAATCTGGCAACACTGCTAGGTCAGAACGCACGCTACACAGCTCGTATGCAGAGGTGTAAAGTAACAAAGTACATTTACTCAAGTACTTTACTTAAATTTGTTAGATTTTAACCGACGGCAGGCGTGTATAGTAGCCATAGAGGCGAGAGGCGTGTCTAGTAGCCATAGTTTGGGAGGATGAGACCGCCCGTTCAGAGTATGGGAAAGTATCTCCATTGGCATAAAGGACAGCCAATGATCGAAAAACATGTCGAGAATATGCTCTTCTTAGACCAGCTTGCAAGCTGGTAAAAAAAAGAGCAACGTTTGGGAGTACTTTGATTTGGGAGAGGATGGGAAAGTTGTATGTAGTCTATGTCCAGTGAAAATGGCATATAAGAATTCTACTAGAGCGATGAGAAATGACATCGGAAACAAACACCTGGACATGACTATCCAAGGAGAGAGTAAGCGAAGACCCACTTCGGTGTTGGAGCAGAGGACACGATGCTTCCCCAAACTGTAACGACTTGAAAGGCGCAACCTCTGTATACCTGCAGCTCTGCCAGCTGTGTTTACAGCTTGTCAGTCGCTTTAGGTTAAGTCTTTCACGTTGACTAATTTTCTTTAGGTCTGAGTGAGTAAAAGCCTAAGTGTAGCACTGTTTGTTTCGTCATAATATGCAATAGTTGTGATGCTTGTATCAAAGAAAATACTGTAATTCAATTTGTGGCCATGTACTATGCAAGCATAATTGATTTGACCTACTTTCCCACAACGCATTTAAAATAACATTCCGTAACTTATTTAAATATTATAAGCGTTTAAAATTAATTGTATACTCTTTTATACTGTAGGTTTGACCTTATAGATATAAATGTGCTAAATTTTAATAGTTTTGTTCCCCTTATATTTTGTATTAGTCAATTAAACGTTCCTGTATACACAAACATTGTTTAACCATTAGAACTTAGTCGCTGGGGACATCCCCAAGAACCACAAAAACGACCACATATATACAAACACACACAGCAATGAGTCAGACCTTCATTTGCAGGATATCTCCCTCATGGGCCGGCCAGCCCTTCAGAACCAGGCCTGTGCGTGCGTCTAGCAGGACAATGAAACCAGAGGAGAAGCCTGCTGCCACCGTACGTCCTCCAGGGCTCACTGCCAGGTAGCGAATCAGCCCAGCACTTACGTTGTTGTAAGCCAGGCGAAACTCGTGCTGGAAACACATGAAAGGCAAGAAGAACCATGTGTCACTTCAGAAGTTAGGGCATAGCGGGGAATCCCACTATGATTTAAACCATTAAGACCAGAGGCCGATTCTACAAATGCCTTCTAAAATCAGTTGTTCTCACACTTTCAAGATTTTTCAGAAATGTTCAAAAATAGCAGATGTAATAATATTGCTGTGAGCTTGTATATCTACTATTTTTGAATAGCCAACGCCAAAATCTAAAATGACACAGATGCTTTCCCGGTTTTAATGGGTTAAACCATAATACCGTGGGCATATACACAGCAAATACACGTGACAAAATTGAAGATTTTATACCATACGGTTCAATGGTGAGCTTTTTGCCAAGGACAACCGGTGCTCCTGATTTGAAGCAAACAAGCACAGGACAGTCTTTTTTATTATTTTAAGTTTAGCCAATTATTTTGTACCCCATTTTTTTCCTCCCATATTTAGTCATGGTGCCAATTAACACTCTTCATTTCTGCGTTTACCACCGTTTACCCTACTAGCATACCTGCCCGTGAGGAGCCCCCAGGGGGGGGATGCAGCGCCTCGGTTCTACTTATTCGGATTCAACAACATCTCTTGTTGACAGGTACCCCCCCCCCCCAGCTCATGGGAGTCGCTAACGCAGCAAGAGTAATGTTCTTATTGTCAAGGGGTCATTAACACATTGACTGCCAGAATTATTTCAGATTTTTAGCTGTAGCCTGCCAGAGATTTTTCATTGAAAAAAAAAAGTTCTCAGGAGCCGAGATACAGAATTTTTAAGTTTTAAGTTAACAAGGAAGTGGATAGGAGTCTAAATCTTCGAACAATCATATCTCCTTGGTCTTTGGGTCAAATAAAAGAAAAAAAAAGAAAAAAAGAAAAAGAAAAAGAAAAAGAAAAACATTTTTTTTTTTTAAATAGAACGCAGATCTGCGTTCTTGGCAGCCCACGTATTTATTAAAAATAGAACGCAGATCTGCGTTTTTGGCAGCCAATGTGTTAAGAATGAACTGGAGGGACCGACAGCGCGTCGCGGGTTCGACTCCCGATCCCGACGCCCTTTGCTGCGCGCCACTCCCCATCTCTCTCTCCCCATTTCCTGTCAGTCTACTGTACATATCAATAAAGGCAGCAAAAGCCCCCAAAATATATCTTTTAAAAAAAAAGAATGTTCTGGAGATCATTAAATGACTGTCCTTTAAATGTATTCAAAACATATGCCCTTTTCCTGGCAGTTCTTTTAATTTAGTCTGGTTTTCAAATAATTGTCTAATCACCACAAGGCATGACACTGTCCCAAACTACAAACTTTATGCCAATATCAGTGGAACAGATATTCACATCCTCTCTGCCATGCTTAGTAGAAATGGGAATTTCCTGCATGAAAACTATGGAATGCTGATTCCAATTATGATTTCATGGCAGGCACATCAATACTACTAGAACTAATACATTTCACGCACACAATTCTTACAAAAAGTACTTTTGTTAGATATATCATGGATAGATTAGCATAGTCTGACAAATCAGACCCATGAATTGCTATGCAAGCTTACTAAATACAATATGTCTCCCACCAAGGACATTTGCTTAATGACTTACTTTGACTTACCCTTATGTTGAATGTAGGACTTATACATGTGCATGACAATACGTTGGGGAAATCATAATTTTGCCTACTAAGGCAATACTACACACAATGTAG
The DNA here is from genome assembly GCF_963280865.1 of Gymnoscopelus braueri. Taxonomy (NCBI): domain Eukaryota; kingdom Metazoa; phylum Chordata; class Actinopteri; order Myctophiformes; family Myctophidae; genus Gymnoscopelus; species Gymnoscopelus braueri. Next base: position 28,903,751 of record NC_137606.1, read on the forward strand.
TGGTAAAAAATTGATGTAAACAACAGTAAAGAAGGTAGGTGCAACTATTGCAGCAAAGTAATTGGAAGCATTTGATTTCCCTGACGCCATACACATACATTTATGTAATAAATACTCACTCAGTTAAAAACCTGCACTTGCATGGGTGCACTGCCCCCATAAATCAAATGATCTTTTTTTAGTAAGAACAACTGTGAGAAATCTTGCCCTGTCATATGGAAGAAGCCTCAAGCTTACTTTTCCCAGGATAAATAGTTTACCTGCAGTCCTGGTTTGCGAGGGTCAATGAAGCGGAGAACAGAATCTGCACTGCCAAAGACAACACTGCTGTGTGGAGCTGGCATGGTGGTTACTGCTGTAATGGGATTCTTCCCATCCAGGGCTTCATATGAACGGATCTGCTTGCCTGTGTACAAGAGCAGAAAGGAATGTGATTACATGCAACAGACTATCAATAAACAGTTATTCATCAAGCTAACATTGAAGTCAACTCCCAGATGCAGAGACTGCCTTGTTTGGGCACTCTGCAACGAGAGACTCGGCCCCAGCAGGCCAGCACCCGCAGAGCTGTAGTGTGTATGGCATGATAATTGCCAAGAGATGCATTTTGAGACTTATAGAAATGGGTCTCTGCCCCCCAATTCAAATCATGGTTGAGGGAGCTGGTGGATATTTTACATGCAGAACTGTGTCTGGCAGCCTGGTGAAAATTCTTTAAAAGATGGAGACCAGCGTTGCAGCACACAAGGACTTGTTGTAGATGGGCAGTGATGTAATGTTGGTTCAGTTGTTTATATTCCCATAACTATCCTTTCACTTTTCACTTTGTCTTCATAAACTTTAACTCATTAATTCCGATTCCTTAACTTAATCTGGGTTGTACAGTTGTGCTAGTTAGCAGAATTATGCATAAAGTCTCTCCCTCACCTGTGTACTGGTCCCACAGATGCACAGTTCCGTCGCAGCTCACCACCTCCTGGGACGCCTCGAGCTGTCCCACGTAGAACACAGACTTTCGATGGTCAGTGTAAGTCAACCTGGGCTCCACCTCCCGCGTTCCATCCCCGTGGTTGTAGAGAGGCCACAGCTTCACCGTCTTGTCTTTACTGCCGGACAGGAAGTAGTCTTCTCCTGCCAAGGGTGCTAGACACTTGGCCGTGCCCGAGTGACCCAGGAAGCTCTGCAACCGAATCTGGTGGAAGTGGAAATGTGGGTCCTGCTGGTTCAGGCCGATTTCATACTGCCAGTAGGCGAGCCAGTTGCCCTGCAGGGAACGAGTGCAGCGAGGCAGCTCCTGCTTCAGGGCGCTGTCTTCTGGAGTGGGGCCTGTCACCCAGGATGAGGAGAAGCTAGTGAACCCCGGACCTGTGGATGAAGCAGTGAATGTGGAGGCAGAGGTAATGGTGGGGGCGGTGTGGCCGGGGTGGGAGCGCCCCCAAGAGTCAATCGTGCCCAGGTTAGGGCTACCGCAGACATCACTGTCCCGGGACACCTGTATTCTGTTCCCTACCATCTGGCTTCCAAAGGTGCCAGACTCGGGAAGGGAGTCTGATACTAGGGGAGTGGAGGTGGAGGGAGCAGGAAAGGGGCTGCGCCCCACACGTCTGCCGAGGGCTGGGGACAGGCCCATGGGTACATCCATCCTGGTTCCTGCCGTGATGTTTGCATCTGGGATGCCAGCGCTAACACTGTCATGGTAGGACTGGGCCAATCGCCAGACAAGCTCATGGTTAGGAACCAGTTTACGGATTGCTGTGTCGCCTACAGAAGCACAACAGCCGTATGAATCAATGGGGCAAAACAAAAAAAGTAAATGCAAGGGAGTTCAGCAGAGGGTATAATATTTGTCTGCCAATTAGGACGCTGACAGAGGATGATGGTTCTTACCTATGAGACAGTAGAAGGGGATGTAGGAGGCATGCGCCATCTCAGGGTTAAAAACAGTCTGCAGTTCCTCCAACACCGCCAACTCGTATGTCACAATAGACTCGTCAGGAGTGTGCACGTCCACCACAGTCATTTCTCCCACCACTCTACGGGGAGCATTCTCCAGCTGCAGTACAAGAAAGCTATTCAGTGTGATATTACCCAATCAGTAATATTAGTCAGTCAATCAATCTCTCTAAATCTCTCTAAATAATTGGGCTAACGGACTCAGACATAGATACCTGCCACTTTGAATATGCATTGTGTACCTGTGACTGCAGACAGTGCAGCAGGGAGAAGACAGTGAAGAACCGGCGCAGGGTATCGGCCATGTGCTGCTGTACCATCTCCCGGCCAATGCGCAGACAGATGAGCGCCATTAGACTAAGCGTCTTGAGACACACTGCAGTGCGCATCTGCACTCCGCTGGGGAAACTGGATACAGTAGAGTAAAGCCAAGCAGCAGGACAATGAGTGAAGGGTTCAACACATTTTCCCCATTCTACCACAGTTTATTACAGCCTAGAAATGGACATTTTGATTTCTCTTTAAAAATAAGACTGTAATGCTGTATAAAGAAAAATGCAGCATACACATTTCATACCTGGGTTAGATTAGATAGGTTTGACATCTAAGTCTTGATGTCATATTTCTTAGTTGAGCCATGAAGCTCAATACAGTCAATACACAACACAACAAGGCCACAAAATATCATTAGATATCCAACACAATCTGACCATGTGGTGCAATTCAGTAGTCTCATGTAGCCAGACTATCAGAGATCTCCACTATTGATACATCTAGTGACTAATTGATCTAAATTCAATGAACGGGCTGTGGAAACAATTCAGAAATATTTAAAAAAATCGCAGAACCAATGCAAAGACTTAAGGGCTTGAATAAACATTCAGGCTTGAATAAACATTGCGTGCGAGTAATTCCCTGTTCATTTCTGTACTCAGCCTCTGATTGGACAACAGAGACCCACATGACAGCAACAAGTAGGAAGTGGAGTTAGAAATGGGAAGTAAATAGAGAAGCACGTGAAAGAATCGCGGCTGTAGTCAGACGTTCACTCGCATGCACGAGTGCGTGTTTGCGACAGATTCATTCCTTTATAGGCCTGCCTGTTCCAGATGTATGCTCTCTTGAACGGTGTCCCGAGCAAATACCGCCGATCTACAAACTCACAACGCGTTGCATCCACGACACGTTGTGAGCTTGTAGATCGGCTCAATGAACCGCAGAGCTTTCTTTTTAGGCCAATGTAATTAAAGATAGCTTTTAGGAAGGCCACTCGACAAGCCCATCTGGGTTTTTTTGGCCTCTCCGGCACATCATGTTTTGATTTGTTTCCTTTCTTTTCCATATAAAAATTATTGTTTTTCCATTTTGTTTTGTTTCTATCATGTCATTTTTTTTAAATGTGCAATAAACTAAATGTATCAAATGACAGCAGTCTACAAATGCTGTTATTTTTCTAAATGTTTGCACTGAAGATCACAGCCTTCTACCACTGCCTACATTGTAATATGATGACAACTAGGTTGCTATATTTACATTGCAATTAATTGATAACTTAGAAAATCTAATTAAAAAAACATACATTAAAAAGTATATTCAAAATGTTGAGCCCTGATAAGGCATAATTGGTCTAATATTGCACTTTGCCATAGTGACAGGCAGCCTACATGTGTGACCGAGATGTGTTTATTTATCATCATCATCATCATCATTATTTATGTTTTTTTGTTTTTTTGTTTTTTTGGGGGGGGGGTCTGCATGTTGATGGATATTCATGAGGGTTGTTCCTACAGGCATGGCATAATGGCATCATTAATAGATCCTGGAATTGTTAATGAGGGCACAGACAGAGCCAAGTTCAAGGCGCTAGAAAACTCCTTTATACAGTAGATGTTTTTTACAGGAGCATAATTGATCATTGATGTATTTCTGACCAAATTGGGAAGTGTGAACTGCAACTTTAAAGGTTTGAGAACCACTGTTCTAGCCCATACATGGGCATGGAGGCGCATGGAGGCGTGTTCCTGATTGGGAACCAAGTTAAATTTGGAGACAAGGACTACCGTTATATTTTTGATTAAATGTTTTGCAGAAATTGTTTTTTTCTTCTCAGTCGGCTCTTAACTTTACTCAACCGAGTCCCGGAGCTACAGCAGCGGGAGGTCACAAATGGGTCTATCCCATAGATTTTACATTTCCCGAGACATATCATTAGGCAGAGATCTCTGATTGTCTGTCTATAAGAGACTAGAAATTTGGTGGTGAAAGCTCAAGGACACTGAGGTTATTTGTACACCTCTAGGTTACCCTTGTGTTGACTATATCATGATTTGTATTCATAGGCTTGCGTATGTGTCTGTCAGAGTGCATGTGACTGTATTTACCCCATTTGTGGCGAGGTAAGCAGATCCAATAGTGGGAGCAGCACATCCTGATTAATCTTCATTAGCATGTCCATGAGAGTGGTGTCAGATAGAAAGACAATGATCTTCTGAGTGAGCACCACAGCCCCCAGCAAACCTGCCTCCTTGCGTGTGTTCAGACGCTGAGATGATGGGGGAGACACCTGGGAAAGAATATTAAGTACAATTACAGTATATGCAGAAAACTAGGAATATACAATATGTTATCGCTCATGCATAAATCACCCAATAAAATGCAATTTCCCTTAATTAAGTTACAACATTATTTTTTCAAAAAATGTCTATAACAGTGATGAGTTTTGTTTATTTATTTTTTTACCAGATAGCCAATGTAGGGCAGGTACTGGTATGTGAGTACAGGCTCTCCATAAAGGTGTGCTATGTACAGGAGACAGTCCAATACGGGCCCTGCAGTCTGGTCTCCTACCACTGGCTTCTTCTCATACACACTGCCCATCCCAACACTTTCCAGACTGCTCTCGTCAAAAACGGGGGCCACAAACTGGTGCTTCTCAGGACCTAATGATCGGGACAGAGAAAAAGGAAATTACAGTTAAAACAGTGCTACAAATAACTATTTGGAAATAAACAACCATTGGAAAACGATTATCTTAAAATGTTACAGTACAGGATATTCATCTTCATCGTCTGTTCAACAGAAAAACACATAACCATATAGTACAGAACAACATAACACGGAACAAAATAACACCAAGACAATATATGTAGTCCCCAGTATCTTCAAGTTCTGTATCTTCGGTCCAGATGGGCATGAGTTTGAAGTGACGATGTAAGGGATGATCAGTGTCATTTGCTATTGTGAGTGCTAAACGTGTGATGGCCTTATTGTTCATATCAGAAAGTGTTGGTGTGGGAAGTCCGATAATCTTGGAGGCAACAGAGATACTATTGTATTCTGTGTCAACTGGTTACTCACCGATATAGCAAGTTGTGAGCAGCCGGAGCAGATTCCTGGCCACATACCGAGAAGTAACTGTTGGTCCCAACTTCGCTGACAGCCACCTAACTGTCTTACAGACTGTGTCTGTGCCAGAGAAATAGCATGAGTACAGACATATTACACAGCAGCAGTAGAGAAGTAGTATAAAAGACATCATGTGATGATGTCCATTACTCACCAAGAAGAATCTTTTGCTCTTTCTCCTCGGACTCTTCTAGTGGATCATGTTCTTCATCCTCTTCCCCCACCATGTCTTTCTCAGTCTCTTCAAGTGCCATCCCATTCACGAACTCACCCTCCAGAGTGGCTATTGTGGCACCTGAGTCCTCTGTGCAAGCGGAGAGTGTGAGCTCCAGGCTGGGAGCTCCAGGCTGGTCTGTCATTCCCTCTTTACCTCCGTTACTATCCGTCATCTCCTCTTCTTCTAGATCTCCCCCGTCCTCTCCTTCACTGGCCTGTTTGAGGTCCTGGCTGCTGTCAGCTGACTTCAGACTGGCCCGATCGCGCGTTGAGTCTCCGTCTCCTATGGAGAGCTCACTGGTACTGCTCTTGTCGCTGAGCTTCCCCACACTCAGTGACTCCTGGTCCTGATCCCTGGCAGTCGAGTTCTGGCTCTGCTGCTTGCCAGCTGCCACCCCTGCACCACTGTTGACGTAGAAGCCATTTTGGAAGTCCTCCCCTTCGGCAAGGAACACCTGGTCATTGAGGCTGATGCCGGAAGAGTAGTCGACCAGTCCTGAGTCTGCCACCGCCCCGACTCCACCACCTCCTCCGCTGCCACCTCCCACTTTACCGCTGACAGAGCCGGAAGACGACCGCCCGTCACCACACTGGAAGTCCTCTTCTTCCTCCTCTCCCAGGTTGCATGATGTCCCACCCCTCAGTCCTTTGCAGCCCTCCCCTCCTGTGCCTGAGATGCAGCTTTCAAAGCCGGTGAGGACCTGTAGCACGTGGGGGAGGAGACTGGACAGGAAGGCCTGCAGGCCAAGCCTTACAATGAGTTGCAGGACGAAGCAGTCCGTGTAGAGATAGAAGCGGCCTCGCAGGCAGCGGGGGTTCTCATAGACGCTAACCAGGGGCTTCAACAAGTACTTGTTGGCATTCCTGGGGCCCAGTACTTTAGAGATGGGCTCAAACAGGTACCAGGCAGCATAGACAGCAGTGGGCTCTTCCAACATGAGGGTCAGGACAAATGGTAAGAGGATCTCCAGACCCTCAGCTGTGATCTTGCCATGCAATAGTTTCTCCAGCCGCTGCCAAAGGTGAAAGACCACATCTCTTCCTTGGAGGCTGCAGGTAGTCTCCATCTTAGCATGGTAAGAGAAGATAAACTGATGAAGTGATGGGAAATATGTAGGGAAGGGAAAGGGGGTAACATAGGGATCCAGTAACTGATGGGGGTTTGGAGGAGGGAGGCCCTCATAGATGGGGTCATATTTGAAAAGAAGCAGATGAGGGAAATCTTTTTGTTCAGTAGGTGCTTTTGCAGAGTGCTTCTGTATTCGAAGCAGAGTGTCGAGAGCATGATGCAAAGACAGCGGCACATCCCGGAGGCTGACAGAGCAGAGCTTCATCACAGCCTGGTAACGTTCTCTCAGCGGAGTACCTGGTTTCAAACTTCGCAGCTTGGAAGAGAAAAATATCTCAGCAATAAGAACACCTAATGCCTGCATGTCCCTTTGGTATAGCTCTGCAAGAGAGGGAAGGGACTCTGGATGTATCATTCCTCGTGTCTTCTCCTTATTTGACTTTGAGGGATTCCATACCTCAGCATGCAGACACTTCACAAGGAAGTTATTCAGTTTCTCCACCTCTTCCAATGGCTGTAATGGGCTGAATCCTTCAGGCAAGGTGATCTTGAAGTCTTCTGAGTTGGTGGCAGATACACTCCCTTCTCCATGCTTTTTACTGATTGCACCACTCCTCTGTGACATGGCACTACGCAAGCCAGAGCCCAGGCTCCCTGTGCTGCTTCCTGTACCCTCACTAGCAAACGGACTTGGGGACTGGGACAGAATAACTGCTGGGTGTTCTCCCGTCTTCCCTCCGGCTACGCTGATGTTTGGCAGTGGGACAGAAGAGGGAGCAGAGCTGGATGCACCAGTAGAAGCTAATGAGTCCAAAGCTTCCATACCTTGCTCAAGCTCCTCATCTCGGTCTACCATGGTCCAGCCACTGGATTCACACCCTGTGGACTCTGGCACAGTTCCGTCCACAGTGTCACTCATGGTGCGGAGAAGAGGGATTTGAAGAGAAGGCACATTGAGAGCAGCAACACCTAAGAGAGGAGGTTCCGGTGGGGCGTACTGATATGGAGCAAGGCGTGGTGGGTGGGGCTGGTCAAACAGTTGAACCACCCCATAGCTACTAAGATGGGTGTGGTTGTCCATTAGATGGAGGCACACATTCTTGGCCTTGACAGCTTCTTTACCTGATAGTTTATAGCCAAAGGTGAGGTCAATCCAGTGATGCAAATACTGGGAGACCTCTCTGCTCTCTAGAAGCCGCCTGTGCATCTCTATAAAATCCTCATAAGACTTGCACCATGGTGGCACATCCAGGTCTGGCATGTCAGGGTGGATGGAGCGGAATATGGAAGGATCTGTGTAGAACTCTGGAATGCACTCGTCAGGTGTCCAGCTCTGCATGCGCTCCATAGTAGCAGGGTATTCATTAGGTTCCCACTGAGACCTCACGTGGCTACACAGTACTGACTTGGCGGTCTGTCGGGCCTTGTAGACATAGTAGGTGATGTCTGAGAGCACATCCGATATATGATGAGGAACATGGAGGTGATCAGGCTGCCCAACACCGCCACCACCTACTGAGGCAGACAAGTCTCCACCTACACCACCTACTCCCACCCCATTTGCCCCTGCAGCTGCAAGAGCCTCTTTGGTCATCTCGTAAGTGAAGTCAAGCTGCTTGTCTCCTTTGTTAAGTCTGAACTTGGACCTCCTGAGGTCACGGAACCTTCCGAATGGCACAGTGAAGTCCACTACCCAGGGAAGGACTGGGTGGTAGTTAGGGTCCCCTTCTCGCCTCCCTGCTAACCTGTTCAGTTCCATAAGGTAGCGAAAGTTACTGACTCGACCATGGACCCAATCTAAGACCAAAGCCTTGAGCTCATCAAAGCAGACTTTGCAAAGGCTCTTGTTGTCAGTGCTCGTACATGGACTGCCCCTCACCAGGATGCTTTTTGGCACGTGTCTACCTGCAACATAGCCATCTGCCTCCATTTCTTCTCCCAGTTCTTCGTAGTGGCGCAGGCTGAGCCTAAGGCGGCTGCAGAGCTGCTCATCTACTGCTATGTCCTGCAGGGAGAGCTCTCCAGCAGACAGCCCTGCGGCTTGACATGCCTGCAAGGCTATTAGTAACTGATAGAGGATGAACAGCACTTTGGCGTGGCTGTTGGCAAGCTTAGCTGGGCTGTAGGAGACAATGTCATGGAGTGAATACTGAGTGTAGGGTAGAACCACATAGAGCAGCTCAGCTGACTCCAGAAGACACTCCGCAGGGACAACGTTGGGACAGAGTTTAGTCTGGAATTTGTAAAAGGAGGATTGGTAAGGGCTGTCTCTCTCCTTCTCCCTAGCAGGAGAAAGGGATGGTGACACTCTGTCGGTGGAGATGAACGGTAAATTGAAAAGCTTCTGCAGTGCCTGACGCATGGCATCAATAGCTGCAATCTGCATCTGTTCGGTGGCCCCCGCATACGGCTGCACACGGTTGTAATGTGCTTCACGCCAGAGATTTCTGAAAAAGAAGGTAAGCATGAAAAAATAAAAGAATAATAAAGCAATGTTTTACATAATCTTTGCATTACATAGCGATGTTTTTCATTCCAGCTTCTCAAAGTAAAATGTAATTCCCACTGTAGAATGTCTATATGACATAATGAAATCTTTCCTTTAAATGTAAATATTATTACTAGGATCTAACAAAATTGTGATTATATTTGTGAGCATGAGATGTTTTAGATACAGGTTTCACTTCCTTTTTTAAATAGAAGTACCCCAAGGATTTCACTTCAGTTTCGCTTTACACAGTAGAGATCAGGTGTATGTCAACCTTGGATGAAAGTTGATCACAGGAACACCAATGTAAATTTTTTGAAGATACATATACATATACATATACTGTACATATACATACAGTACATACAACACACACACACACACACACACACACAGTATGCGTACATACGCACGCATGCACAGTATATTCTACTAGGATTATTGTGCTAGCAAAATATTGACCATATAAGTATGAACAGTACCTGACGTTATGCTGCGATACAGAATGCATGGTTTTGATGAAAGAATGTTGTGACGAAGCTTCCCCCTGGTAGTATTGGTCTCTGGCCAACCTGAAGCTCAGCTTGCTTTTCCTAACACCTTGGATGCACACTCGTGTCCAGCCGGGGGGCAACTTCGTCTGGGAACGTTGAAGGTAGATGCGAATTTCACTGTCGCTGATGCCATCAGAGCGAGGACAGCGCAGGACCCTCCTGTCCCTAAGATTCATCACCCAGCGAGAGGGCACCAGGGCAACAACCTCCTGGGAACGAGGACCTGGACCAAGCTGCCTCCGGTCAATACCCAAGTCTTTCTCTACTGCCAGCATTAGCCACTCCATCGTGAGTTTCCGGTGCACAATTAGAGCCAAACACTGCCCAGCTGCTTTTCCCCAGCCGTCTGCTACAGAAGCTGACTTTTACACCTCCATGGAAGTAGAGACAGATGCACGGCTGAAAAGATGTTGGAAAAAATAGAAATAAGCAAGCAGTATAAAAAAAATAGTTTAAAGCTTTAAAACTATTCAAGCAGTGAAAATCAGAAGTTAAGGAGTTAACAAGAGGTTAATAATTTCCTGCAGAAGACTACTTAGTCATGTTACTGGAATGAATGAGCTGTGATGTTATTTAATGCACATGACTACTTGTCCTTCTCTTAGTGGGTTAGGGTTAGCCCATGGCTAAGGCTCACATGACTCCCTTGCCTTGGCCCCCACCCACCCATCACTTTTATCTACTCTCATGTCTCAGTGTATACCAGACGTGTTGGCTTTTATCTGGAAACAGAAAGCTACAAAGTAGGAAGTGAAACGCTATGTAGTATAACTTCGCTCCTATAAAAATAGGACGTTTGGATGGTAATTTTAGATGTTATTAAAGTGAACTTAATTGCATGCATTTCATTTTATATTCAAATCATTCATCGCAGTAAAAAAGAGAAAAAGAAAAGTGACTGCACCTGTAGCTACATAAAGAAATAAAGCACGACGTAAAGCTTTTGCCATTCACTGTGAAACTAAGATGGTGATCAAGATTTGGGTTACAGAAGCTTTCTGTTTCCCACTGAGGAAGTAACTTTAGCTGAACCAACAGAGGCTAACGTTAGCTAACTTGTGCTTCATAACAAACTTCAAGACAGAGATGGACGGGAATTACAACTTCTCTTTTCTTTTTCTTTTACCGTTGCAGTGGTGACCAGATACAGATACACAGTGCGACCCATTTTAACTCCCAACAACAGAGTATTGACGAGCAAGAAAATAATGCACTAAACATACTAACTACATTGTTATGATAGCTCACCTCTTGACCGCCTGCTGTCAACTGGCAGCGTGACAGCTAAGCTAACAGCTCACAGCCACACAGCTTTCATGCATGGTGAGTTTGGGACATATTAACTTGGCGAACTGATGAATACATGCTAATGGACAACATGTACTTTCTCCATCTTGTCCGGCGGGTTGTCAACAACGGCAGAAAGGGGGGCAAGTCAGCCGATTAAATGATGTTATGTTCCGTTCTACTTGGAGCCATGTTGTTGAAACGAGGACTCACGTGACTCAACTCCCCCCAGTGGCCCCACCCCCCCAGCTCATGTGACATGTGACGCCACATTCTACTTCATCGCACGACGAAAATAGCAGACCTACAAGCTCACAACGCGTCGCTGATGCGAGGAGTTGTGAGCTTGTAGGTCTGCTGTCTGCTACCTTCTTCTTGAATCTTGCGTCATTTAATGGTGTGTGCTATCAACTATTGGTGCATATTGCCACCAACCGGGCCTGAATGGAAGAGCATTGGTACCAAACCCTCCAATTACCCCTGACTGCAGACTGTCACTGGCTTCTCAAACCATTTCTAATTCTAGCCCAGTGTTTCTCAAACCTACAAATGGACATTCTCGGAGTTACAGACCTATTGTATTGTAGTGTCCTGTGCTCTGTCCAGCTAACAGTTTATGGGGACCGGACCCCTGCCTTGGGACCCCCTCAAGGACCCCTGGGTCCTTGGGGGTCCTTGAGGGGGTCAAGGACAAATTTTTTTAAGGTTTAGTTTTTTACAATATGTTTTGTTTTAGTTTTTTAGACAGAATTTACCTTTAGCTGATTATTCCAAACAACTTCCACAATGACAACACTCTATTCTGTTGGTGGTTTGAGTGGTCCAGAATCTGAATTAATCGGGTGACTCACCCAGACTAATTATAATGTTTTCTGGTTTCGTAGAGTGTGTCATGTGTCCATAAAAGCAGATTTATTTGCTAAGATAAGGGTAGGCCTATAGACCAGTTGATTAACCTACTCCAACATGCAACATGCCACAGCAAAACCAACTTCCAACTGCTTCTGCTTGTGGCCCTGAGCCCAAATGTTTAATGCATTTTATAGCAGGAAATTATAATTTGCTGATTAAGTTTAGCACTTTACTGAGAGTTTTACTGAGAGCTTATAGCTACTTTGAAGAGGAGGCTATACATATAAATGAGTAGCATCTGTGTAATAATGCAAAATAGGCCTATATTCTTAATCTTGCCCAGAGCATTTTTTACTAATATGAATGCCAAGAAAAAAGAAAGAAAGAAAGAAATCCGCAACGAGGCCTGAAAGATGTATTTTTAAAGACTGTTTCATTGTGTGTATGAAGGCTATATAAACTATGTGCACACTACAATTTGAAGGAAGGAAGACAAAAGCTAATCATATGTAACTGAGTATTGTCCCAACCAATGCACAAGTATATCAATGATGCTCAGTAGGCCTACATCACAGTAAGAGCCCAGTAACTCAGTACAATAGATTGCCTCTTGTCCAAATTATAACAAAGTTTAGCTTCGTTTCAAAAGAGTCCAACAGTCTTTAGGCATGAAAGCAAACAAAAACCACAGTGGGATCTAGACTTACAATTACAGGGACACAAATTAAAAGTTGTATTCATCACCACATACCACTAGGCAACATAATTGCTTCCAGTACATTATGGCCAAAAAACATGATTTTCCTAACCTCATGCAGAGCATGGTCAAGTCAGTTTGACATTTGTACTTCAGTGCTTTAGGCCTCATCAGCATTTCTTAAAATACAGCATTCAGTAAGTAAATTCCCTGAATACATGTACAGGTCTTTGATGGAAAAAGTCTGTTGATGTTGGTTTCAAAATGATCATGGGCCCCAGCTGTTCAGTTGTTCAGGCCCCAGCATTGTTCAATTCAATAAAGTGTAACTTGCAGTAGCCTTGTGATAAAGGAAAAAGTCCAGTGAATCACAGGACATGGTTAGTCTGTATGAGATAGGACAGTTACTTACTGCTATGTTTTTCGAGAATATAAAGTGGTGGGATAACAGTGTTTCAATCCGATGTACAATGCTGCCATCTATGTTCCATCACTAAGTTTTACTGTTGTTAAGTTGTACACAGGGTGATCACTATGGTTACCAGTGGACCAGGCGTACTGGCATCAGCACTCATGCATGGGTGGAGCATAATACCCCAGCACTGTGTACATTTATATTTTCGTCCTGAGACATTGTCTAAGGAAGTAAGACAAGATGAACAATCCTTGGACCAGCAGGGCCCCAGCACAGTCACAATTCACTTTATAGCAATCAAACTTCAACTTTTGAAAGGTTTGCTCGGTTGTGTCCATTAGCAGTTATGTCAAGCAGGTTTTGGCAAATGCTATTTTCACTATAAAGTATCAAATAGGGCTTAAGTGGTTAAAAACTCCAACAAAAAGAGTGCCAGTTAATGTTAATGATATCGCAGCCAAGATGATAATTTGCAACTTTCAATCTTCACTTCTTCTCTGTTCTGATAAAGGTCAGATGGACTGAAATGATGTTCGACAAAGTTCTTTCTGTGCAAGTGAGGAAATGTTTTGGTATTTTTCCCACAGTATGTGAACTGTATATTTATCCATATGGACCTGTCACCTAGAAGTGCTGAACTAAATTGCAGTAAAAATCTTTGTAAATCGATTCATAAAATTGCATGATTAAAAAAAAAAGAAACTCTGTTCTCTTTCACCTAACTCAGGGGTTTTCAACAGGTGGTCCGTGGACCACTGGTGGTCCGTGAAGGTATTGCATGTGGTCCCTGACCATGCATTTAGCCTAGTAATTGTGAAAGTGAAAGTGAATATTTTCTTCCACGGAACAGTGCACTAAATGATCTGGTGACTTATGATGATCTATCAATGTTGTCAGTTACTGGGATGTCGGAGGTCAAGAAATTCCTCAGAAAATCTCAAGAAGGGGAAGTGTACGTGATTGCCTGATTGAGTCGTCATTGTTAGGAAAAGTGCCCATATAATCTGTGTCTGCTCACTCATACATAAGATACAAAACATGAGTTTAGTGGAAGGTTGGATAAAGTAAGAGAATGGAATACGGGTAGCCGTGGGGTAGGAATTCATCAGTGGTCATTGGTTCTCAACCTATTTTTTTTGCTTTGGACCACTCACATATTTCAGTTAAATAATGCCTGGGCTTGATATAATTTGTTGCACATAGTATCGTGCAAGAAATTAAATCAAGCCCTTAACAGTCATTATTTAATTGAAAGCTTTTTCTCCCACACCACACCAATTAATTCAAATATTTTCTTACATTTGATGGACTTATTAAATATAAATGTAATACATTTTACAAGGGTATTTTATTCTATTTACATTTATTCTATTTACATTTTAAAACATTTTCCCATGGACCACCTGCAGGCCAAATTATGCCATGGACCACTATTAGTCCGTGGACTATTGGTTGAGAAACAGTGGGATGCAGACATCGGATGCATAGACCCGGACACACTGTCTATGCCATAGACAGTGTTACCAAAGCACTAATCTTAGTCCATATCCCCACCCAACACAACCACCAACAGTGGTCCCCAGGTTGATTCTTAGTCAGGGTGGGGGTCCCTGGTTCACAATCAGTTGAAAACCCCTGACCTAATTTAGTAATAAAACGGTCTCAGAGGAACAGGTAGGCAGGTATAGGCCTACTCTATTATCACATTCAAATATTATTGTTGGGTTAACTTGGGCTAACTGTCTGAACATGTAAAGAAATGTATTTTCACCAAATCTAAGCACTACAACAACACTATAAGGTCACCTCCATAGGCCCTCTTTTCAATATCAAGAATCTCACCCCTTGTCTCCAAGGAAAGGCTCAAATGAAACCTGAGCTCAGATGTCATCGAAGACTGGCATCAGCCATTAAAAACAGCTTGCTTGGCACAGGGATCTCAAGGCTGACCTGCCAAAGTTTAATGTAATTGTCTCAGCTCAGACCATACGTCAGACATGAGCCAAATAATGGCTTTACACTGTAGTCAGAGGCCAAGCTAAACCCTACTACAATGACTGTTCTTTGCCATGGCTCACCAACCTGAGAAAATGTCCTGTGGACACATAGAACATAATCTGAGCTCTTTGACAATGCAGATCTGCATTTTATTCACTGGTGGTGATATAAAAGCTCTTAAAGAGAGAAGTACACATATGGCAGATGTCCAAATAGAGAGAGAAAAAACACAGTGTTGTTACATTTTACTAGACCAACAATACTTTTTGCTTTTGTAAGTCTGGTATTAAATAGGACTGGCCTTGAGGGATGAAACTGGCATGCTCAGGCCCATGAGGGATTTGGAGGATATCTTGTGGTTACCCAAGACTAGGCTATGAGGTGACTGACATGTCTTAGTTTCTTAATCTTGACAGATTCGTTCATAATTTGGTCCAAATCATGATTACATGTGATTGAGTGGATCACTATAGCTATAAAACAAAATTACCTTTGCAATCCCAGAAGTCTCAGCAATTTATAACATTTGAACAGCCAATATTTGAATTAAAAATGTAAAATAAAATAAGACTTAAAAAATATATAAATAATGGTCTGTTTTAGATAAATGTGTGCATTATCATAGCCACTGTTTTTTTGTCTAGGCCCTGAAAATCTATTATCTATCTGTGTCATGATCTGTGACTGCAAGGTGATCACATATAAATGACCTAAATGTAGGCCACCATCCCTGATTTGACAGCATTTTATTTCGAAACACACACACACACACACACACACACACACACACACACACACACACACACACACACACACACACACACACACACACACTCTCTCCCTCCCTCCCTCCCTCCCTCACTCTCTCCTCCCCCCCTCTCTCTCTCTATCTCTCTCTATCCCTCCCTCCCTCTCTCTCTCTCTCTCTCTCTCTCTCTCTCTCTCTCTCTCTCTCTCTCTCTCTCTCTCTCTCTCTCTCTCTCTCTCTCTCTCTCTCTACATTGTCTCTCTTCGATTTTCTCTCCTCTCTTTTGAGACACCCCCTTCCCCGCCTTACTTGCTCGATTTAAAAAGCCGATCCATGGTACACAAACTTTCTTTCCCCCGGTGTTTCTGTGTCCCCGGTGTCCAGGATGGCATTTTTTAAAAGTATTCGACATGTGAAGAATGAAATCATTTTATTCTCCACTCCGATTCTTCTTCTTCCACTGCCTTTGGTGATCGGGACCACGGTATGTAATTAAATTAATGTGCTGATTGTCCAAGAGAGAATGTTGCATTTCTTTATTCGGCTATTATTAAAAAGGGCATAACTTCACTTTACTTTGAGCTAAGTGACTTTTTTTAGTAGGCTATTTCTAATAATATTATTAAGATCCTAATTTGAAGAATTCTATAATTTGCAGGCGCAAACGCTAGTTTACTTTACTAACGTTACGTTGCACTGCTCCTAGCGGTTTTTGCACCCGATGCTGCGACCGTATAGCCTACTCTGCTCTAACTTGCAATTATAGCAAAATGCATGGGAACTGTAACCTGGCTCTGCCAGATGAGAGAAGCTTGCGACACACATTTTGTTTCACAGCCTACTTGACCAGTGGTGGAAAAAGTACTCAAATGTTTTACTTAAGTAAAAGTATCAATAGGCTACTGCAATGTAGAAATACTCGGTCCGGAATTCAAAATATAGGCTACTTGAGTAAAATAATAAAAGTATTGGTATCAAAATGTACTTAGAGTACCAAAAGTAAAAGTAGCCTACTCATTAAGCAGAATGTCCCATTTCACAAGTTTTTAAATGTATAAAAATCTTGAATATATAGCTGAAGTGGTTAGCCTATGTTTTGTAACAATAAATAAAAATCTACAAAACTAGAAACTAAAGTTTTCAAATAATTGTAGTGAAATAAAAGTATGTGCAGTAAGTAAATGTACAGAAAATTGGAAATACTCCATTAAAGTAAAAACACCTCAAAAGTATACTTAAGTACAGTTCTTGAGTAAATGTAGGCTACTTAGTTACTTTACACCACTGGAACTGAACTGACCAGTATTGCCCGAGGCTTTCACAACCTAGTGTGATTTTATGTTATGTTAACTCATAGTTGTTAGCATGGAGGTTCATGTCCAGCGTGGGAACACTCTGCACATGTTACTTTCCACTGTTACATGTGAAGTAGACATGATCAGCGGCTGCAAGTAAGCATGTTATGATAGGCATATTATCCATGCCTCTCACGTCATTGCAGCTCTCTCATGCACAGCCAAACCTACCATGAAAGGATTACTGCACCTTCACTCAGGAAATGACCCGTTTGTGTGAAATTGTAGGGGTGTCATACTATGATGGTCTACCGTCTGCCTCCTGAGTCGGGCAAGTGTACGAACAGGTGACTAAAACATAGAAGGACACTGATCTTTAACCCCTGATCCTTATCTCAGACTCAGTCTAACCTGGTATCACTGCTCATTAAAAACAATAACAAGATGTCAGATGCTACTCTGTGTTTTTGCCACATCACTTCACACTTTTCTTTCTGGCACCTAACCACAAGAACAGATGTCATATAATTGTCTTAAGCCTATAACTTCTTCGTATGACGGAAAATAATCTTTTGGTTTTACCAATCTCTCTAAAGCAAAATATGATTGGGTGTGTGCGTGTGTGTGTGTGTGTGTGTGTGTGTGTGTGTGTGTGTGTGTGTGTGTGTGTGTGTGTGTGTGTGTGTGTGTGTGTGTGTGTGTGTGTGTGTGTGTGTGTGTGTGTATGCACAAGTAGGAGGCAGGATGCGGCTATGTGATAATCCTGATGGCAGTGTACTGGTGCACAGAGGCCTTGCCACTGGCTGTGACTGCCCTCCTCCCGGCTGTCCTTTTCCCCCTGTTTGGCATCATGAAGTCCAAAGATGTAAGCAAGTCATTATGTTATGACACGACAGTCATGTGTACATTTTAAGGGTGATTTCTACGTTGTGAGAGCTTGTAGATCAGCTTCGGTTTCGGTGTGAGACACCTCGGGCAACTAAGTATATCAAGCCCTTTACTCAGTAAAGGGGGGATTTTTGTCATCGATGCATGTGCATACCTTAATTCGGATGGTATTGCGGTTTCAGGTGTGTATGCAGTACCTGAAGGACACAAATATGTTGTTTGTGGGTGGGCTGATGGTGGCAGTAGCTGTGGAACACTGGAATCTGCATAAGCGTATCGCCTTGAGGGTGCTTCTCTGTGTTGGCGTGCGGCCAGCACTGTGAGTCGCTTACCAGCAACACACCGCTGCAAACACAAAAGTCATCTTCATCATATCTGTTTGAGTCCTCTATCATTTCTGAGTGGCACCCAATCAGTAATCAGTAATGAAATTCAAGATAAGAGTTAAAGGGGGAAGAAAAGTTGAGCTGTTATCTGTTCATTGCCATCACGAAAACTACATTCTCTGTTATACTACGACTCTGTTTCTCTATCGCACTGTTGACAACACCCTTGATAAGGGGAGGTTGTAAACGTTTGTAAACCTTGCATAGTTTCTGATCAGGTTTTTGATCCCCTAGCCAAGCTTATTAATTAAAGGCGAATGGTTTCCTCTCAGTCTGATGTTAGGTTTCATGGGTGTCACAGCTTTCCTGTCCATGTGGATCAGCAACACGGCTACCACAGCCATGATGGTACCTATTGTCCAGGCCGTTTTGGAGCAGCTCAATAATGAGTTAGACGTGCCTCAAATCCTCAGTTCAGAGGAACTGGCCCTGGAGGAGACTGAGAGCAAACAGCCTGGACAGACAGGGAAACAAAGTGAGGGACAAGGTAAGCAGTTAATGGTTTGGTTGATCAAGAAGCACTGCACCTTTTTATTTAATTTTAAGATTTCCGTATAGAAAATGTGTCTTGTTCAAGACAAGAAACAAACAAAAAAATAAACACAAACAACCCCCCGTCCTCCAACCACAACCCAGGAATGGTACAAAGATCAATCATCCCACAAAACAATGGACAAACAATCTAATTGAAACAGTGGCTACATCAAATGAAAAATATGGAAACACTTCACAATAGTCAGAGATAAAAATCAGTAGAGTCTAGAGGCGTTATATCACGAGTATGATATAAGATCGTGCAGCCAATGTTTTTGTGAAAGAGTCTTCTGATTTCTAGTTCAATACTCTCTATTTGCCTTTCCAGTGGTGGTGACATTCTTAGACACTGCTGTGGAAGCTGTGGAAGCTGCAAAGGCAAAAGAGAGAAGAAGAATGTGCAAAGGCATGACTCTGAGTGTTTGCTACGCTGCCAGCATCGGAGGCACTGCCACACTCACAGGGACAGGCCCTAATCTGGTGCTCAAGGGCCAGATGAATGAGTAAATATATACAACACCCATTTTTATTGTTTTAATTTGTATTTATACGAATGGATTGCATTTTTTACATGTTTAATTATATTCTTTTTTTTTTTTTGGTCTTAGACTCTTCCCTCAAAATGGAGATGTCATTAATTTTGCCTCCTGGTTTGGCTTTGCTTTCCCAAACATGATGATCATGCTTACAATGGCTTGGCTCTGGCTACAGTTTGCCTTCATGGGATTCAAGTGAGTTTGATGAAGATGGAAATGTATTTGCTGTAGACTGAGTGATGCATTCACTTAAATTTCGAGTTCAAATTCACCTTCAACCTCAAGATCCTTTCTCCTGTGAGTAACTCTCCCGCCCTCCTCTTCAGCTTTAAAAAGACATGGGGATGTGGAGTGATAAAGACGGAGAAGGAGATTGCTGCCTATAATGTGATCCGCGAGCAGCACCGTCAGCTAGGGCCGATGTCCTTTGGGGAGCTGAGTGTCCTCAGTCTCTTCGTAATGCTGGTGGTGCTGTGGTTCACCAGAGACCCTGGCTTTGTTGCTGGCTGGGCGACAGACATCTTCAACTCCAAAGCAGAGTTTGTATAAATAACTTATTTATTTCCCATGTTCACTCACTCATGTGTACTGATATACACTTCACCCTCAGCATACTGTAGCTCAATGCAACAATAGACAGCTAATCAAATAGTATGACAGATTTGCTTTGGAGGAGAGTTTTATAAATATTTTTAATTTCTTCTTGTTTCTTGTTCTCAGATATGTATCCGATGCAACAGTGGCAGTATTCATTGCTGTCCTTCTCTTTGTTTTGCCTTCTAAAGCTCCTCGTTTCTGTACTTGGAGAACTCGAGGCTTTGACACGGGTAAGCCATCTTTCTGGAACACAAACAGACAATAATATAGTATTATGCAGCTATAGTCCTGATGATAGCATTACATCATGGAATATTTTTTTACTTCAGCCCCCCAGGAAAACAATGGTCCCACTCCAACTCTGCTCACCTGGAAGGTGGCTCAAAAGAAGTTACCATGGAACATAGTACTCCTTCTTGGAGGAGGCTTCGCCCTGGCAAAAGGCAGTGAGGTACAGTACAATGCTAAGATTGTGTTCACGAGTGGCTGCCAACTCTATAAGTTCTATGTTGATTATAGCTTTATGAATATAGACTGTACAAAGTGTCCTTAAAAGCACGCTGTTTATGTTTATACATGTCTCTGTAGGAATCAGGGCTGTCAAAGTGGTTGGGAGATCAAATGACTCCGCTTCAAAGCATCCCTCCCTGGGCAATTGCTATCATTCTCTGCCTGCTGATTGCTACCTTCACTGAATGCACCAGTAACGTGGCCACTGCCACTCTCTTCCTGCCTGTCCTGGCCTCCATGGTAAGGATATTGACAGAGCAATCTACATTTTCAAAAGAGAATCCAATGCCATCGTACAGCTAGAAACAGGCTCTTACAGCCCAGGAGACACACATTTGCTTTCTGGCACCAGTACTCCCTGGTGTCCTTTTGAATTAAATTCCCCAATTGGAGTCCAGCATTGAAACTACTCCCAGCTGAAGCCGGCCTACATTCCCTTGTTTGGTTGCCCCTCTAGTTAGCAATTTTGACTGAATAAGATTGGTTCCCCTTCAATGGGCCCCTCCCCCCATTAGCGCTTTGCCACACACATAGGTTCAGCTCGGTTTCTTGTGCTGCCTGGTGCCCATAGCTACTGAAGAATGGTATTACTGTGCTCAGTAGTCAAGCACTTTGGAGAACACCAGAGCTGGACTGAGCCAGAATGTGACAACAGGGGTATTCCGAGAAATATTTATTGTAGGTAAAGCCGAAAGGGTACAAAGGGATGTCAGTAAAAAGGGAATGAAAAGAGTGGAATCACATATAGCTGACAGTAGCGAGGAGGCAATTTACAGCATTGGCTTTTATGTGGCATTGCTGACATTTCTGCAAATTGAGACTACGTCATAAAAAATGTTTGAACGAGTTAGACAACCCAGGGTGCTGCCATGGTAAAGTGATAGACAGTACTGCCTAAATAAGATTCCTTTTGAAGGCTGAGGTATTTTGAGTTCAGGCTTTGTTAACCGAAATGACTGTTCCACTGCGATCTGCTGCACTGTGGAATATGTAATGTTCCACAGTGTAATGCATTTCGTCTAGTATGCCATTATCGCTGCTCGCTTTCCCATTTTGGTAGTCGTGAGTCAGCACTCAGCACCCAAACATACAAGAATTGCATCTTAATTACACCCACCTAATGAACGTTTCCTCTCAGCACAGACAGCAAATTCCAGTGTGAGTTATGAGTCAGTGATTACAGTGCAGAAAAAGTAACCAGCTGGAGGAGTGGAGATTGAAGAATGTTGTCATCAAATGTTCTCTCACACCAGTCTAAGACCCGTCAAACTGTCTGTGTTTATTCCAGTCCCAGTCCATTGGAATCAATCCTCTGTATATCATGGTGCCTTGTACACTGAGTGCTTCATTTGCCTTCATGTTGCCTGTTGCCACGCCCCCAAATGCCATCGTCTTCTCCTATGGATACCTTAAGGTTGCTGATATGGTGAGTTTGCTGTGTATCTTCAGTAAATTATAGTATGATCATAGTTGTTTCTGTTTTGTAGTTGTCATCAGTGATAATACAGGCATGAGATGATCGTATCCATTTTCTATGATGTTGTGAAACTCCTATGTCATTGCACATCGTCCCTATCACTCAGGCAAAGGCAGGAATAGTCATGAACATCATCGGCATCCTTTGCATCACACTGGCCATCAACAGCTGGGGCAAAGCCATGTTTCACCTTGACACCTTCCCCGCCTGGGCCAATGTCACGGGGGTGTGAGCCTGGTTGAGACTTGGCCATTGGAGATGTTCCAAGCACACAAGTCCTCGTCATCCTAAGCCTCCAGACAAAGACCTCTGCTCTGGCCAGACAGACAGCACAGAATAACTTGGCTGTGTTTGGGTGTTTTGGGGATAAAAGCCTAGGCTAGAATAGTCTAGGTTTTATTTAATTGACACTTGAGTCTTGCTTGTGAGAAAAAGTGGTGGTGAATGTGAGAGGTACTGGGAGACATGACTTGAATACTGGAACTTAAGTTGTGTTGAATTTACACGGCACCATAATGGAGTTACACTTTAAAAGATAATCTCTTTTAAACTGTCTTAACCCCCCCTCTTAGAATTTTAAACTATCATCACCCTCCTAAATGGCCCAAAAACATGCTTCTGAGTCCTGACCAATTTAAATTTGATCTCAAGGGAAATTTGGGTTGCCAAAGTAAAAACAACAAACAAACAAACATACATAAAACATTAATGGCAAGCAACACGATATAAATAACAAGCAAAATACATAGAATTGATCAATTGGATGAAATAAACATTTTTTACATATTAGGCCTACTACTACAGCCACATCCTAATGACAATAAACCATATGACAAGCATACATGCTATAGACATGTTTCTCATATCTTTAAGTACTCTCTCATAGTTACATTAACTTATTTTTTCTATGAGATTCTAGGTGCTGATCAATCATCCATAATAAATAACACAAGACAGATTTGACATTCATATGAAATATGTAGATTTTCTTACTTCCCCTCCATTGTCTTCCCTTCTTTGCCATTATTTCCATACAAGAGGACATACAGGCTACCTGAAAGTTTTTCTAGTAGCCAAATAACCTTAATTACTTACAGTATATGCCAATATTCCTTATTACAGTATGTTGTCTTATAAGAAAATAGCTTGCTGCTATTTTAGATTTTCCGAATGTTCTCCTATTTTCATCAAATGTTAGTCTATTTTTGCCTATTAGGACATGCCCAGAATAGGGAGTATTTTGGTCAGGTCAAATCATACAAGAATATAGATACGTAATAGGCACAAAAGGAAAATGTAATCATGTAGCTTAAAAATACATGTCAAAGTGTCTAGTCTAATGTAAGTTAACATTATGTCAAGGATGTGAACGGGCAAAACAGTTTTGCTCTTTCACATCCTTATAATGTTGACTTACACTAGAATACATTATGCTTTGTTAATTCCAACATCACTTGAACAAGTGTATGGTGTTATCATCGCTACAGAAGCATGAGACCCTTGTGAAAATGATAGAATTATTGAATTACTGAACACATTCCAGATTAAGGTCAGCATGTGCAGATATTTTTGGATTGTCTAACTTTACTGTAATATAATGTAGTTGAGAAAAGGATTTATTTAAGAGTCAGTGTATAGTTACAGTAGTATATTTTCAGTTGCATCAAGCCAATGTGAACGGAAATGGAAGAATGTAATAAATACAATCTTCTGGCTGCTTCTATGTGGTATAAACTGAGGAGATATGTTCTCAGCATTGTAATATAAATTCTGGTTTAATAAACCGTGATAAACTAATCCTTTTAAGCAAATACAAGAGGCAAATAAAATGTTTGTTTTCTTGTTAACAAAGTTTGAGCATTTTCATATTTAGTGTGGTGTCTACATTTTGGAGATGTTTCAAGATGCAATGTCTGGTTGTACTTGGTAAGGAATATGAATCAAATCAGTAAGGATATTTCCAAGCTCTGAAAGAGTCCTACATCAGGCCTTTTTTGAGAACATGGTGAATATACAACACACCCACTGTAACTGACTATTATATGCAGGGGGAAAAAATAACTCTGGTCATTTACGGTTATGATCATTCTAAAAGAAAGAGCAACTAACGCATTCCCTATCCTGCGTGACTTAAAGTCATTATGCTGAGTATGATGCCAGAGTCATTGAAAGTTCCTTTTTAAAACGTGTTATTGGTTCAAGCCATGCACGGATTTCTTCCATTCTGTCCATGTAAATGATTGTTTTAATTTCAAGTCACCTTTTCATACATTATACTAGATCTCAAATCATTTGTGGTCCATCACATGATGCGTTGATAAAGGCAGGTGAAAAACACAATAGCGGTAAATAACTATATTGTCAGTCAGTGTCTCATTTATTATCAATTCAAAGAGTCAAAAACTCCATACTGTCCATTTAAATTATTGTTTTCATTTCAAGTCACCTTTTCATGCATTATAATAGATCTCAAATCATTTGTGGTCCAGCACATGATGAGTCGATAAAGGCAGATGAAAAACACAATAGTGGTAAGTGTATTGATGGTGTCCTGTGTATTATCTCTCCAAAGAGTCAAAAACCACGAGACCAAACTTTGATCACTTGTTATATCATGTCTCAACTTGATTGTTGACTGTCAGCTGCATTTTGAAAGTGCAATTGTTTTCCTCTGAGTCTATCTGATATAATCCCATAAACACAGAGTGTAAAACCAGTGTAATCCTTAACTGAATGGCCACACCTAAGTAAAGTAAGAGCTTTGTGATTGTCACTTTACTTTGAACAAGGGGCAGTATCAACTCAAAATGTGTCTATATGTGTACCACCACCATGAACAATACAGTAGTAGCTCAAACACAATGAAGATGTTTATCATTTGTCCATTTATAGACTCCGCTGACAATGGAGAATTGAACAATCTAGAACCATGATGAAAACATATTTCACAGACATTTTCAAGACAAGATTCAGACATAGTGGGTTATAAAACATTCTATGCATATACTGTAGCTGTAATGATATTTATTTGTAATGTTAGCAGGCTAAATGTGCTACATTCTGTTTTAAAATAGTAAGGAGAGTGAAATATGTGACCTTGCCCTTAGAGTTACATGGGACAATCAAAATGTTAGACACTTAAAGAGTAGTTAACAAGTAGCTGGGTGTATAATACAGAACAGATCACTATGATCTTAGCTCTCATAAGCGAAATAAGCTCTCATTATGTAATTACAGTGCCTTTCTCTCCCACTTTGCTGCCTCTCAGCCACCCAATCATTATCCAATTAAAACATGTCCTCGTGTATTGCAACCTCCATTATTTGCTACAGTATATATATATATATATATATATATATATATATATATATATATATATATATATATATATATACATACATACATACATACATACACACACACACACACACACACACACACACACATACAAACATGTGTGTGTGTGTGTGTGTGTGTGTGTGTGTGTGTGTGTGTGTGCGCGCGCGTGTGTGTGTGTGTGTGTGTGTGTGTGTGTGTGTGTGTGTGAGTGTGTGTGTGTGAGTGCGTGTGCGTGCGTGCGTGTGGTAAGAAATGGAACCCTCAAGCTATTCTCTTCACTGGAGTTGCATGAGACTGACTCCACAGACAAGACCTTTGATGAACTCAGAAGCATATTTCTGTGAACCCATTACAAACTAGGCCTTTTTTTTGCAGAGTGAGCAATTGGCAAGCACAGTACATGACCTCCAGACTGCATTGGAATGAAAAGCATGTTTTGTGTCCACTCCACCAGTTGCATCTACAGGGTCATGCTGATTCAGAAGCAGTGACGTTTCGTGGATGAGAATGTATTTCAAGCTGCCATTGGCTATTCACTTTTTCTGTATCAATTACTGAAGAGGACAATATATGGCCTGTCTGATACAATTACCTCTTCCTCGCACTCAAAGGATTATGTGTAAAATTGGTTTCAGTTAGCAATCTTGAGTCTATAAGTAGGTATGCTAGACATTCTTATATTGACCTGTCTCTAGCCAATGCTAACAGAAACAGAATACTGCCTTTCTTTGTTACTCTCTAACGCAACGGCAGTTGTAGCCTACTAACCATTGCTATATCTTCAAATATGTGCATAATATTAAGAATTATGATAGATTACTCTGTTTTGTTTTTATGTTCTATGACAATTATTTGTCAGCATGAAAACTTTCACCTGCAGCTCACAGTCAGAGAATTTATCTCTGAAATGGTTTAGGACCGGAAAGATAAGAATAAAATAAGATAAGATCAGATAAGATATGAAGTACCTTTATGGATCCCTGGAGGGAAATTCAGTAACAGCAGTAAGAGAGAAATACAGAAGAAGTACAGGATATGAAAGGGAGCATTCTCTTGTCCCTAGGGGAGATGAAATTGCTTTTATAGCTTCACCCAGCTGATGGCCTCTTGACATCTGCACTGGATCTCTGAATGAAGGAGTTAACATTATGTAGTCTATCAATAAATATAAGTATATTAATAATTTAACTATTATGTGTATTAACAGTTAATAAAATAATGAATATACATTTCCAATTAATATATGAATGGAGACAGGTCTGAGGCACTGATTATGTCCTTTTGGGTTTATGAGAATAATCAAAATAAAATAAAAGGCTATTTTTTGTTAAACTACTTTTTAATAACAGAAAGTGAATTATCTACAAACTATATTATCTGGAGCTACTTTATCATTTGTGGGAGAAAGGAAAGGTGACTCACAGTTTCAAAGGGTTATTCTATAAACTATTCTATAAACTAAGCAGTTTTTCAGGTTCAAAATGCATACAATTTCCTCAAAAGAACACTTTCATGTTGATAAAAAGCCACAATTCTTAAAGTGACATCCTCATCATATTTACTGTCAGATAATTGTTCATGAGTTTGAAGTCACATAGTTTGACAGAAATGTAACGCATCTTTCAGTTTACACAACTTTTTGATCAGAATGTATTAAATGATAGTAATGGGAGGCTAAACTAATTGGCTGTGCTCAATCTCACATCCTTGTAAATGTTTATGTGTGCAGTACATATTTGGAGAGAACAGTTAACAGGGGAATATGATGTGCTCATTTTGCCAGGATGAATCGAGAAATGGCTCCATCTTCTGGTGTAATGTAGAAGGGGAAAAAAAGAATAACTTCAGACAGTCCATTGTGATGCTTTGTAGTCATATTAGATGTTTCTATCATCACTGTGATTAATTAAATGAATAAACAAAACATTGTAAACATCACAGAAAAATGTATCATAATTATTGTGTCGTTTTTAAAAACACCAAAATGATTATTCAAGCTTTTATTATTGACTATTATGTTTTAACATAACTTCCAGTAAACCAGCTCTGTGGCCTTGTGGTTGGGTGTGCCCTCATTGAGATTGGGATTCAATCCCCCTGCCATAACAATAACGATAAATCACTAACTTTTTTTTTTTTTTTAAATACCAGTTGCCTCCCTGCTTGACACTCAACAGCCCACCAGAAAAGGCCTGTGAGAGCATTGTGTACCATAACATTTTTTATTTTTATATATCTACATTTATTTTACAACTTAGGGGTCAAATGTATATATTAAATGTATATTTTAATGATATTTAAGGCCCAATATTTCTACAAATGCTGCAAACCCTGTTGTAGCAATAAGTCAGTCATTTGTTCAATTGTTATAATTCTTTTTTTTAATCAAAACTTTTGAGGACTTATCAAAACTTTATTTTGATCAAGTGTTTCACAATAATAATACAATGATATAAGAATAATTAGGCCCCATTATCATTATAGCCAAATAGCCCTTTACCATTTGTTCTGTTTTAGAGTAGGCTAGAGATTGAAATTTGTAGATCGACCAATAAGACCATGGACATAATATAGGCTAGACCTACATCAAGCTAGAGCCTTGACAACATAATCTTTATGTAAATGTTACAAATGTGCGAGGACCCATTTGTGAGCTATTGAAATCTGAATGATTACAAGAATCCTTAAAATAATAAATTGTTCAAAATCAGTCTCTTCCATCAACTGCTTCGTTTATTAATGATTGTACAGTTGGAAAATAATCCTTCCTAATTTTCACTATAGGCCTACCCAATAGTCATATCAGGCATCCTCTTCTTCATGTCCTGTGAGCTCCACCTAGTGTACACTGTGGAAACTGCCTGGCAATTGCTCACATTCTTCTCAGGTATGTGTGCAGTCACAATGATGATATCAAACCTCAGAGAGAACATTAAAAATGCTAACTCTTTTGAGATCACTTAATTTGTGAATGCAGCATTTTGAATATTTGGATCTCCCTTTCTTTCGGGCATAGAAATAAACCTGTGCCTACCGGACATAGAAATCAAACACACACCGACCTGCCAAACACAATAAACTATGAAATTAAAGTCTCAAGATATCAACTCAATCTTACAAATAATATATTTTAATGTATATTCTTTGTGATAGCAAAACATGCCGTGGTAACCAAAACATTTAATTAGTGCAACCGAACAAAGTACATAAAGTGCCTAGCGATCGAATACCAAATAAGTTGTTGCTCCTACAATAGGATCAGAACAGTCCATAAAACAGCATACAGTACAAACAAAAAGAGCCACAAAAACAATGGATCCTGCAGATTTCATTTTAGCCTCCCTGACTGTATAATAGTAATTGCTTGGTACAATGAATGCTGAAGTGGTGAAAACCCAGAAAACTAAGTAAAACAAAAGGTTACAGGGGTATGGAAATAACTGTGGGAATGTTCCAGTTTAGTCGACCTCCTCAATGGTAGGTCCAGAGGATCCTCCTCCTCCGGGGGCGCCACCAGCCCCTGGGAAGCCACCTGGCATTCCACCTGGCATTCCTCCTGGCATTCCTCCTGGCATTCCACCAGCACTCTGGTACAGATTAGTAATGATGGGATTGCACACCTTTTCCAGCTCCTTCTGCTGATGCTCAAACTCATCTTTTTCTGCAGACTAAGAACAGGAGGGGGGGGGGACACAATACATTTAAACCTTAATTTTACACCAGATGACCTACAACTATCAATTTGTTAAGAATTGAGCTAAAATCTAGCCGCTGATCTAGATTATTCAGAGCTCTTGCGGAGGACTGAGACCAGTCAGTGACAAAGCCAGTTAATTCATACCTGATTTTGATCCAACCAACTGATGACCTCAGTACATTTATCGAGGATCTTCTGTTTGTCCTCATCACTGATCTTGCCCTGCAGCTTCTCATCCTCCACGGTAGACTTCAGGTTGAAGGCGTAAGCCTCCAGGCCATTCTTGGCAGAAACCTTGTCTCTCTGCACGTCATCCTCAGCCTTGTACTTATCAGCTTCCTGGACCATGCGCTCAATGTCCTCCTTGCTTAAGCGACCTGGAGAGGGGCAACACAAAAGAACGGATTGGTTAGAATTTTGTGGGTTAGGTGAAGATAGAATGCATTGCCTGTCTCTGTCGCACAGTGTTGCAGTTCTCTTAGGTGTACCTTTGTCGTTGGTGATAGTGATCTTATTCTCCTTGCCAGTGCTCTTATCAACAGCAGAGACATTCATGATGCCATTGGCATCAATGTCAAATGTCACCTCGATCTGAGGAACACCTCGTGGGGCTGGGGGGATTCCAATGAGCTCAAACTTCCCCAAAAGGTTGTTGTCTTTGGTCATCGCTCTTTCACCCTCATATACCTGAGAACAAAATGTTAAATCAGGAACCAGTGCATAACATTTGGAAATTAATAATCCACAAAAATGTTTTAGGCACGTCGGGTCAATATTACGTTTTCATTTAATGTTTATTCCCTTACCTAAATCACAATGTACTAAACACAATTTTAATGTACTTGATTTTCAAGGTGCAATGTGGCCTTCAAATCTAAGTCTAATATTGCGCTGATCAGAGCAATGGTCAACAATGTCCATTTGAAGTGTTACACACTGCTGTAACACTGCTGTAGTGCCCCATGTGTGTGCGATTTAGTTTTTTTGGTGTGAATATTCTCATGCCGGACCACTGAACAGTGTTTTTCCCACGTTTGCTGCGGATTGGAACATCGGTGCACATCTGGCCCTTTGGGGCCCCCTGGTGTGACCACTGTCATGGCAGACCCCTAAACAGTGTTTGTGCCAGGTTTGGTGCAATGGTACACCCACAGGTGTCCCCCAGGAGCCCCTGCATGGCCCCTGGGGGACACCCATGGCCCCTGGTGTAACAATTGTTACAGCAGACCTCTGAACAGTGTTTGTGCAAAGTTTGGTGCGGATTGGAGCAACGGTGCGCCTCGCAAGTCCGGAAGTTACATTTGTGATGTCGACCGACCCATTAGGTAATTTGAATATAGGATATACTGTATGACCACCTCAATTCAATACCTGGATGAGCACACCAGGCTGGTTGTCTGAATAGGTGGTGAAGGTTTGAGTCTGCTTGGTAGGAATGGTGGTGTTCCTCTTGATGAGTACCGTCATGACTCCTCCAGCAGTCTCGATGCCCAAGGACAGAGGGGTGACATCTAGCAGCAGTAGGTCCTGCACATTCTCAGACTTGTCACCTGACAAAATGGCCGCCTGCACAGCTGCAAAAAAAATTACAATTTAAATCCTCAGCTATATATTTGAGATTATTTCAATAGTACAATATCTGGTAAATGGCATACCTGCACCATAGGCCACTGCTTCGTCAGGGTTAATGCTCTTATTAAGTTCCTTTCCATTGAAGAAGTCCTGCAGAAGCTTCTGGATCTTGGGGATACGAATGGAGCCTCCCACCAGAACAATCTCATGGATCTGGGCCTTGTCCATCTTTGCGTCACGGAGAGACTTCTCCACTGGGTCCAGGGTGCCACGGAACAGGTCGGCGTTAAGCTCCTCAAAGCGGGCCCTGGTGATGGAGGTGTAGAAGTCGACCCCCTCGTACAGAGAGTCGATCTCGATACTAGCCTGTGTGCTGGAGGACAAGGTACGCTTGGCCCTCTCGCAGGCTGTTCGCAGACGACGAACGGCCCTCTTGTTGTCGCTGATGTCTTTCTTGTACTTGCGCTTGAACTCTGCGATGAAGTGATTAACCATGCGGTTGTCAAAGTCTTCTCCTCCCAAGTGAGTGTCCCCTGCTGTGGACTTGACCTCAAAGATTCCATCCTCGATGGTCAGGATGGAGACATCGAATGTGCCGCCACCGAGGTCAAAGATAAGAACATTTCTTTCAACTCCCACCTGCAAGGAAAACATTTAAAATCATAGAAAGTTTAATTATTTGGACCATAAAGTGCTTCAAAATTTGGACAGGTTGATGGGTCAGGTTGAACATGCTACCACAAAAAGCACATGCATCAGGAGAGATTTAGCAGCATATTGGAGGTACTGCACCTTTTTGTCAAGGCCATAAGCAATAGCAGCCGCTGTTGGCTCGTTGATGATGCGGAGAACATTGAGTCCAGAAATGGTCCCTGCATCTTTAGTGGCCTGGCGCTGAGAGTCATTGAAGTAGGCAGGCACCGTTACCACGGCGTTGTTCACAGTCTGTGGAGGAACAGAGATATCAAATTAATGTTGAATCTGAACAATGGGTGGGAGGGAGAGTGGGTGGACGGGAGGGAAATGAGGGGTACCTATGTACTAAATATATGCTTGCATTTTGAGTTCACAAATGATGTCCTCACATGGGAGGGGAAAAAAAACCTGTAAAAAATATATGTATCTTTGTTTAATGTCATCATTTTCAAAATTATATTAAAAACTAATACTCATAAAATGTATAAAAAAAATTAAAAAAAAAAATCTGAACAATGATGGTTTTCAAAATACTGTACATTAAGTTACGTTTAGCTTTTATTTTCCCAGTTTGAACCATAACATTCATTTTATAATACGTATGGCAAATCTGGTAAATAGCACATATTAGGATATTTGCTTTTAAACATGATTAGTGATGATGAATCCAGTGGTATTTTGATTATTATCCTGTTAATCATTTCATTGTTTCACCCAAACAGTAGTTTTGTGCATATTTTTATTTAATTACCTTGCCAAGGTACGCTTCAGCGATTTCCTTCATTTTGACCAGTACCATGGAAGAGATCTCCTCTGGGTAGAAAGCCTTGGTCTCTCCCTTGAAATCCACCTGTACTTTGGGGCGTGTGGAGTCGTCGATTACAGTAAATGGCCAGTGTTTCATGTCTGACTGGACAACAGCATCATCAAACCGCCGTCCAATTAGACGCTTTGCATCTGAGAAGAGAGGGAGAAAAAAAAAAAAAAAAAAAAAAAAAGAGTTAAAAAAAAAATTTGGACCAACTTCCACACTTCAATAATGGAATAAAATCTAAAATCTTACCAAATACTGTATTGCAGGGGTTCATAGCCACTTGATTTTTGGCTGCATCGCCAATCAGCCTCTCTGTGTCTGTGAATGCAACATAACTGGGTGTGGTCCTGTTGCCCTGGTCATTGGCGATGATCTCCACCTTGCCATGCTGAAACACCCCTACACAGGAGTAGGTGGTGCCCAGGTCAATGCCAACTGCTGGTCCCTTTGACATGGTTCCTATACTGTTGGGGAAAAAGTAGTTCTTAGGATTGCCAAGTTGTGTCCATTTAACAAAAGTCAATTGTACAAATTAATGATGTCAAAGTTTTAATATAGCCTAGAATTTCTCTTCCACTTGAAGAGATGCATGTGATTCTATAATTGGTTTGTGTGACTCAAATTGTAAATGGTTTAAAATTGTCCAATGAGCACCTGTTTCCAACACTCTTTATTCTGACAAGCTTGACAACTGTCTCATTATTATGGCAACAGTAGTTTAGTGTTACTACAACAGCACAGCAGTTTAGTGTTACTACAACAGCAGCAGTTTAGTGTTACTACAGCAGTACACAGTGGTGGAAAAAGTACTCAAAATGTCCTAAGTTTAATTGCATAAAAGTACAAAAGTATTGGTATCAAAATGTTATTAAAGTACCAAAAGTAGAAAGTACTCATTGTGCAGAATGTCATTTCACAAGTTTTCAAATGTATAAAATGTATACAAATCTTTTGAAAATAGCAGATTTAAATTAGTTGCATTGCGACTCATTGTGAGCTTGTAGATCGGCCATTTTCAAATGGACGAAATGTATATTGGGTTCAAGTGGTTAATGTATGTTTTGTAATAATAATCAGAATCTACAAACTATTAACTAAAGTTTTCAAATAATTGTAGTGGAGTAGAAGTACAATATTTGTCTAAAAAAAGTAAAGTAAAAAAACACCTCAAAATTGTACTTATGTACAGTACTTGAGTAAATGTACTTAGTTATTTTACACCCCTGGCAGTACGTGACAAGGCAACCACCCACATACTCAAGTATCTACAGTCTGCATTAAGACATTGCATTTTCATTCTAAAGCTGGTTACAAGTTAGGATCATTTCATAAGCTGCGTCATTATATCAATGAATTATTGCTACATAGCGGATGAGCCACAGAGGATGAAGCCCTTATTTGGTTTGGTTGAGAAAATGCTGGAACATTCTGCTCAGCTGGTGCTGATGCTCACCGCGTCATCGAGAGTGGACATCATGACAGTCATGGATTAACTTCAACCTGGTGTTTGCACGCTCTACCTTTTTGGCCCATACATCTACATTAACGTTCTGACTCTTTGTATTAAGTGCTTAACCGATGGCCACGGATGTTACAATTCTGTACGGGCCCTCAGAAGTACCCGTATCTTCCATATTGTTAAATAAAAAGCATTGTAATCCAATCGGTGGCCATTTTCTCCGTATTTTCTCCATACGCTTTCAACTTCGCGACCCCATCGGTTGGGAGGTGTATTGCCCTCTGATACATATATGATAACTATCAGAAAATCGGATTAAAAAGCTTTTTATTGAACAATACGGAAGATACGGGTACTTCTGTGGGCCCGAACATAATTCTGACATCCGTGGCCATGGGGTAAGCATTTTATATTTGAAATCTGAACGTTTATGTAGGTGTATGGGCCAAAAATGGAGAAAAAGCAAACACCAGGTTGAAGTTCATCCATGACCGTCATGATATGGCATATATCAGGGCGACCTACCTCACCGCATCATCGAGAGTGGCAAACATTTATATATTTAAGACGTTTAAAATGTCAAACCTCCCACCTCGACTATTACTCAGTAAAACGATCTACTAAAACAACGGTCTAATCTGGCCAAAGGTAATGTATAATTTAGGTATTTATCATTCAGTAACGTGAGTAGTGGAGTCAGCAGTTGAAGCCCAACCGCTAGCTTACATCATGTTTGGCAAATATCGTTCATATTGTTCTTGGAGAAAATATAACGAAAAACAAGTAACTTCACTTACCGTATGGACGTGTGGAAGTGTTCTTTATGGTTACAAAGGTCTGTCAACCCTGAGGTTCAACGCCTGCAGCTTCTTCTTGTGTTTGACAACTAGTTGGGTTCCGCATAGATATCTATGGGGCTTCTGTTCTGACTCCTCCCACTGTGACAGCTTTCAAGGCACGAGACACCGCTCTGGAATGTTCTTTCCAGTGCATCTAGATGGCACTGGTTCTCTCGCTTCTCGTTCTTTCGACAGCGGTGTGAAGTGCTCAAGTACTGTACTTTTAAGTACAATTTTGAGGTATATTTACTTTACTGGGGTATTTCCACTTTTCAGTACTTTTACTTCTACTCCACTACACCTCAAATATTGTACTTTTACTCCACTACAATTATTTTAAAACGTTACTGGTTACTTTGTAGATTTTGAGTCTTATAACAAAACATACATTAACCACTTCTTCAGCCCTATATATATACATTTCGGCACATTTGAAAATAGCCAATCTACAAGCTCACAATGTGTCACGATGTGACGCATTGTGAGCTTATGTAGATCTGCTATTTTCAAAAGATTTGTATACATTTTTTATATTTGAAAACTTGTGAAATGGGACATTCTGCATAATGAGTACTTTCTACTTTTGGTACTTAAAGTATATTTTTATGCCAATACAATACAGTAAATTTTTAATTCCGGACTTTTACTTGTAACAGAGTATTTCTACATTGCAGCATTGATACTTTTACTTAAGTAAAAAATGTGAGTACTTTTCCCACCACTGGTGGTGCTTGTGCAACTGCACCTTGGCTCCCAGGTCAATATTCAATCCCACTTGTAAAAATGCATTTTACGGTATGAATCATTGCCAGCTTCGCCGGGTAGCTAGCAGTACCAAGCTATAGAAATTATGGAGAATACTGTAAATGGGAATGACAGTTCATCTGTCATATCACGTATTTGTGGAGGTTGTTTGAGACGAATTCGCGAAAAGATTCCTGTTGGCGCCAAGACGGAATTAATTGAACTTTCAAAATTGGCCTGTCCAGCGGTGAGTAGACCGGAAAAAACACTTATTTTTTTCACATAGCCTATTTTTTCATTAAAGTTAGGGGTAGGGTAAGTGATATTTTTGGGTTATAACAAAACGTTTTTTTGTTAAAAGGTGAAAGCTCTATATTATAATAATCATTACTATAGAGCAGGGGTCTTCAACGTTTTTCAGGCCAAGGACCCCGTAGCTGAGAGCAGCGTGATCAACGAGAGTGACGACTCTAGCGTTGACTCCCTATGTAAGAATGGAATGCGGAAATGCTCGTTCTATCTCAATCAAGGGACCTTTTGAAAGGAAAAGTCGTGCTGGACACCAGGCGACATTAAAAAGTCTATACCAGTTGTGCTATAAACACGCCCCCTTCTGTGGCCAACGCGGAAGTGCCTCTGCCAACTGCGGGCTATTTCTTTAGCCTGTATAGTTTTGGACCGCGACTGAGGCGCGCCGTCTCAAGCGAACCTGAGCCACGTGAGGCACCACCGAGCGAGCTAAAGCGAGCAAGTTGCCGTGCCGAACGTTGCGAAGTTGCGGAGTTATGCACCGATAGGGACAGAATAGTAAATCATGTTTTGGTGAGAGCGTTTGCCCCAACTGTCACTCAAAGTGGCTACTGGCCAATCACAGCGCGTCCTTGCACAAGCGTATTGGCCAATCATGCACAACTGGAATAGACTATGTAAGGACGCGGACGCCAGGGATGCGGCATGACGCTCATGGGTGGCAAACCTCGCACCGGAAGTTCGATGAATTACATCGCAGTGGATGGAGCCGGCTGGACCAGCTCATGAACAAACATTATTTCTGAACGATTGCGACCTTTGTCATATAATCGGTTCAGGAATATAAAAGAGGACATATCACAGCTTGTTTTCTAATCTCTTGCTTTTCGATGTGCAGTACATAATTTTATTGAGGCATCTAAACAACAGATCGTTTCGGTCTCGGAGGTATATCGCGAGATTTGGTCGCCAGAATGGAAATGGGGGACAGTCTCGCGATACTTTGGCCGTTCAGAAACATACTTTGTGCTCTTTAGATACCTCTTAAAATTATAGAGTGTACACATTGAAAAGCAACACAGTAGAAAAAAATGTGTGATATTATGTCTTCTTTTATTTTCCTGAGTATTTTATAAAGGCCTCAATCGTTCGGAAATAGTGTTTGTTCATAAGCTGTCCAG
The DNA here is from genome assembly GCF_963280865.1 of Gymnoscopelus braueri. Lineage (NCBI taxonomy): Eukaryota > Metazoa > Chordata > Actinopteri > Myctophiformes > Myctophidae > Gymnoscopelus > Gymnoscopelus braueri. Next base: position 28,940,246 of record NC_137606.1, read on the forward strand.
CCGGCTCCCATAGGCTCCAATGTTATTTCACAGAACTTCCGGTGTGAGTCTGCCACCCAGTGCGACGAATCTGCCGGCTGGAATTGCTGGATAGAGAAAATTACTACGGCGTCTCTTCCTTTTAAAATAAATTCCTTGATCTCAATGAGGAAGTTTGTTTGTTTGGAACACAGCCCATAGTGGCCCGCTTTGCGACGAGATCAAAGCATGTCGTAACTCTCTCTCTCTATGGGTCTGGCTGAGAGAGAGACCCCCTACATATTGTATAACATAGATAGCTTCATAGACTTGTTTGACAACACTGTCATCGATTCATGTTAATGTGTATTTTCAGACATTTAAAAACTTGTACTTGGTCTGCTCTTGTTTCCTCTGCACCAAACCTCTTTGGCGAAAATAGCCGAGGCGTTGTGAGCTTGTAGATCTGCTATTTTCAGCTGATGTTCCCCTCAGAATAGGGATGCTAGGGTTCAAGTGGTAAAAAAAAGAATCCTATCACACAAAGATTTTGTCTCTTCAGCTCTTAATAAACTGAAAATACATTTTCAGGTATAGGTGAATAATTTCCAGCCAATCAGGAGAGATTACCCAATTAACAGCTTCATTTTTATAGTGATTTGTACTTTGTGTCATCACTTGCAATTTCACTTGTTTAAAGAGCTGGAGAGACATGGAGACTCCTGTTACTGAACAAACACCCTATAGTATATAGCAATGAGTACTATCAGAATATAGAGCTATTTAACAGTTATTTTAACCAAAGAAAATAACTTGCCCTACCTTTAATTACAATTATTTACACTGACTGACCTGTGAGCTGCATGCATGACATTAACCCACAGTATTTACCATAGGCATATAGCCTGTCTTCATCGGAATTGCAAGACATGAATCTGCTTTCAGTTCGAGCTAATTGTCTTTTCTCATTAGTTTATGGCCCAGCTTATGATGTTTTCTGTGAGTTTCATCAGTACTGTGTTCTGTGGCCATTTGGGGAAGACAGAGCTGGCAGGAGTGAGTCTGGCTATAGCTGTAAGTAGTACTGTTAACCTTCTTAAGAATCATTTATTCAATTCAATTCAACCTTTATTTGTCACATACAGTTCTTAAAAACACTTTCAAAAATGTATTTTGGTCAGCTTCATGAATAGTCTGCAAATAAAAACATGATAAGCAACCGAGACTAGCCTAAATTAGCCCATTGGCCAGGTGGCTAATGTGTATAAAATAACATTTGAAAATAACATTTGCTTAATTTCACCAGGTTATTAATGTTACAGGTATATCAATTGGAGCTGGTTTAGCATTAGCATGTGATACATTAATATCTCAGGTAAGAACACTTGCTTACTTCTCCAAAAGCATCAGCAAGATTTCTCACACACACGCACGCACGCACGCACGCACGCACGCACGCACGCACGCACGCACGCACGCACGCACGCACGCACGCACTTACACACACACACACACACACACACACACACACACACACACACACACACACACACAGTTGTAATGATGAGTGGGGGAATACCTGTATGTGTGTCATGAGCAAGACAATACATTTAACCCCTAACTAAACTAAGTGAGGGCTAGATTTGAGAGTTGGCCTAACCTAATGGTCTGTTTATTGTATTCTCTAGTACGGACCTTAATCAATACGTTTCTAGAGTACTTACCTTTTAAACACTGAAAAGTTTCTATGAGTTGTTATTTTGTTTTGTATAACTATTTTTCTGTGCTTGTAGACCTATGGGAGTGGTAATCTCCTGAGAGTTGGTGTCATTATGCAGAGGGCTTTCCTGATTCTGATGCTGGCATGTTGTCCTTGCTGGGCTCTCCTAATAAACACAGAGTCTATTCTCTTAGCTGTCAAACAGAATCCAGAAGTGGCCAGGTCAGCCTTGTAGAGATATTGATATACTCCAGCTGCAGTTTACTTATGTTTTTCATGTAATATTGTGTTTTTATGTATGATGTGATGCCACATATTACACTAGATTGGTCTTGATCGTCCTGACAGGCTTTGTCTTTCTTAGGGTGTCTCAGTTGTATGTGAAGATCTTTATGCCAGCACTACCTGTGAGTATCCTTGCATGTGTGCTAGTCTGCAAACAATAGATAAAAATGAACAGAAAGTATCGCAGTAGAGCTGGGCAACAATATTTACACAATGATATTTTTGATAAATAATCTTCCATAATGCCTATATAATAACTAAGTAGGTAAAGGCAAATAATAGAATAGCCAAAACATCCAGGTATGTTCCGAAAGTCTAGTCTCATATCATTATATGATATAATATCGACATATTGCCCAAGCCTACTGTATGTCACAGCAACATTATTTTCTGCCTACGATACAAATGTACCTTTGGGTATAATACAGTTGACCTTGACCTTGAATACACCCAGTTAAACAAAAGCATTTAATTCAGACTTTTTCCAGGCCACATTTCTTTATTCCCTGGAGACAAAATATCTACAGAATCAGGTAAGTAGTTATATCATTCTGTATATTAAAGGGCACTTACTGGTTTTAAGCTTTAAATTATGTAATTCATAATGAAGGTTTAATTCATAATGAAGATTTAATTCATAATGAAGGTTTTATTCATAATGAAGGTTGACCAAAAAAATCTCTCCCACATACAGATACCAGAGAGAAGAGTCTGTATGTGTACAATGTACAGTAATATGTGATGATGTGATACAGATGAACAGCCTAGAACTGTTCAATCCAACAACTCTCGTCTGAACATACAGATTAATTTGTAGACTCTCCGATTTAAAGGAAGACTGTGTACACAGTAAAGGATTTTACTGTGTACGTTTTGCGTTAAGTTTTGCGTATTGGGATAATGGTTCAACTGAGTTGTATATCCCTTTGTTTTCAGGGCATCATATGGCCACAGGTTATCACAGGCGTTGTGGTTAATCTTCTGAATGCTCTCATCAATTACATCTTTCTATATGCACTCAATCTGGGGGTAGCGTGAGTATCACTTTGTTCATGATCACCACCCTCATATCTTTCCTCATATTTATTGGTGGCAGCTACATGTGGCATATTTAATGCTATGAAATACCATTCACAGAGGGTCTGCTGTTGCCAACACTATCTCCCAGTTCTCCTTGGCACTATTACTATATGCATATATTATATGGAAAGGACTTCATAAGACCACCTGGGATGGTAAGTACAACATTTGCAGAGAGGGATGATTTCTTTACTAAATGAATTACAGGGTAACATCTTCAATATTAGATGTACTGTCAATCCTATTGTAATATTATAAGGAGACACTAAGGAGAGCTTGCTCTCTCTGAGATGGAAAATCTCCTCGATCCTAAAAGTTTTACGTGGGCTGGTGGTAATACTTTCTCTCTTCATGGTGATTCCAGTGTGACAATACTGTTTGGAGTTTACCAACTCAATGTTCTACATTAACTGTGAGTCCCAAATTATGCATATAGCAGGGCTAAGTTTTTTTATTGTCTCTCTCTGCCACTGCCAGGCCGTAGACTATGTTTTCACTCCTGTCCATCCGTTCATCTGTCTGTCTGTCCATGTGTCTGTCTGTGAGCAGCTAATCTGGGCTGATCGGCGTGAAACTGTGCATGCACACCCCCGAACTGAGTTACACTGTACTTGGTGTGCTCTTTTTCCGATCTACACCAAATCTCTTAGGCCAAAATAGCCGACGCGTTGTGAGCTTGTAGATTGGCTATTTTGGGCGAGTGTTCCCCCCAGAATAGGAATAGAATGCCTCAATAACCTCAAGTGGTTGATAAACTAATTGACCAATTGATTATCTAGGCTGGTCTAAAGAGTGCCTGCAGGACTGGGGAGCGTTCATCCGCCTGGCCATTCCCAGCATGCTCATGCTGTGTGTGGAATGGTGGACTTATGAGATTGGAGGCTTTCTGGCAGGTAAGGAAGCAGGACATACATGTTTGTAAAAAAAAATGGTGTAAATAAGCAGTGGTCTTATATTTGATTCAATTTCTCTTGGTCAGGCCTGATTAGCGAGGCGGAACTCGGAGCTCAGTCTGTTGTGTACGAACTGGCAAATGTTGCATATATGGTGAGTTATTACATGAAAAAGTACGTCAATCCATCTGTTATGGGCAGCATCTACAACAAATTCTAGACTCATGAAATAAAATGAACCACATGTTTATGTATGTAATGAAATTGTAAGTCAATGCAAGGTTCTCGTTTGAAGTTTCCTCTAGGGTTCAGTGTGGCAGGCAGTGTGAGGGTAGGCAATGCCCTGGGGGCAGAAGACACAGAGCAGGCCAAACTGTCTGCCAAAATGACAATGCTCTGTGCAGGTTACTACACAACCAATGTCCTTTATTATAATTTATAATTGTTATCCTGTTAAAATGTTATAGATTTAGAACTGACATTATGAAGTACTGAACAATTGATTTCCAAAATATTGGGGATGAAGAAAACAACATTATGTGAAAATCATTATTTTAATAACTAAGCTGTAAAGGATCCTGTCCATATTATGGACTTCTTTGGAAGAGGATCGATATCTATTTTTTTTAATGAAGCTCTTTTTATTAGAGATTAATTTAACAATGATTTGATGATATTAATGACTTGATTATAACAATTGGTCTTTACAGTCCTATCAGGATTATATGTTATTGTGCGACTCCCTTATCTCATACCCAGGGTTAGTCTCCGTGTGCTTATCAGTTGTCATTGGGAGCCTGAAGGACCATATCGCCTATGTCTTTACATATGATGAGTGAGTATTGAGTAATGTTGTCGTACACATACTTTGCCCTTCACATAGGTGTATTATGATATCTGCTTACCCCTGACCCAGAAGAAACGTACTGAAAACAGTGCAGTCTTAGTGTTTGAATTATATTAAAACAGCCAATGTAGGATAGAAAACTTGAGGGGCACGGTGGCGCAGACGGTAGCTCTGTCGCCTCACAGCTAGAAGGTCCTGGGTTTGATTACCGCCAGGGACGCTGTAGGTGCTGGGGGCGTGTTCTCTCCTCCACGTCATCAGTGCCCATACCCTAGGTGGGGTTCGCGAAAGGACCTTTCTGTGTGGAGTTTGCATGTTCTCCCTGTGTCCCCTAGGGTAGGTACTCTCACAAAAAAACATCTCGGTCTCTATACTGCCTCCCCCTGGTCAGCCCTGGCACCTGATGGAGGGGAAAGGAACTGGTTTGAATAACGTGTTCCCTCCACGCGCTACGTCCTACCGGGGAAACTCCCCCCTGTCAGATGATAAGAAGATCAGTTCGGGGCTCTCCCCAGGCTGGCAGAGGGAGAGTCGGGCCCAGGATTACAAGCTTAGGCAATTGGCACTGGGTGAAAAAATGGGTTACAATAATCGTGGGATAAAACATTAACAAAAAAAGAAAAAATCTTCTTTTACATATTAACTTCAGTCAAGTGATCGTGGCGAGTGGCCTTTGTTCTCAGAAGCACTGTACAGTATCTGTAATCTAATCAAGGTTTGAGTTATGCACATACAGTAACAGTGTGTTTGAGGATTTTTGTTTTTAGTATTACACTGTTGACATCAAGTGACTGTGTATGTGTTTAGAAAGGGAGTTCTACTGAGATATATATATATATATATATATATATATATATATATATATATATATAATAGAATATACTGTTCTGTATACACATTTATTTTATAAAGTTCAAGTTGTCGGCGTCTGTCTGGACAAAGATAAGTGAGAGAGAGAGAGAGAGAGAGGGGAAGGGAAGGGAGAGAGGGAGGGAGTGAGTGAGGGAGGGAGGGACAATGTGTGTGACATCAGACCAGATCTCTATCAGCGTGAGAGAGACAGAGGGACAGAGGAAGAGGGAGAGGAGGAGGAAGGGAGAGTGAGAGGGGAGAGTGAGGAGGGGAAAGAATTCAGGCAACGTTGGGTACCGAAACCTGAACATGCTGATCGACGTATACTGTAGCTCTGTGATGCACTGTCAGCACAGTAACCCCCGCAAAATCGGGCAAGCTGATTTCCTGCTTGTGTACAATATAATAATAATACTGCCTATATTGCATGTTATTTTGGTCTAATGCTGTCTTACAGTCTGCCAGTTTTAAAATGGAATTTCTGTTTTTCCTTTCCAACAGACAAATTAGAGAGCGAGTTGCTGAAGTTATGGCTTTCTATGCACCATTCCTTCTGTTAGATGCATTATCAGTAAGTATCTCTTGCCACTGCATTTCACCTTGACAACATGATACAGCCTACAGTGCCTGTTGAACTACTTGTAATTCTGGAAACATTTCTAATGGCTTATTGATACTGTCAGTATGAATACAAGACAACCTTTTTACTATACTGTAAGTCCAGTCCAGCCATGTCTTTGTTTGCTTGTCTAGGCTGCCATAGCAGGTGTTATCAGAGGAGCTGGTAAGCAGAACATTGGAGCCATCTTTAACGTGGTCGCGTATTATGGTGTGGCCTTTCCTATTGGCGTGCCTCTGATGTTTGCTGCCAAATTAGGAATCAAAGGTAAGAAGAAGTTTAGAGACTTAAAGCACAATAAAACTTTGGGTGGTGTAGTTACCGTGCCATAATGTTACTCCAACTAGTGGCGAGAATGATATCTTCAATAGTTGTCTGGTAGATAAAACTTTACCTTAACACTTTTAGCACACAAATTAATGCAAACAAAGTGTATTCTACTAATTTATAAAATGACAAACCCTGGTTTAGCATTTTGTTTGTTTTTATAATCTGTTTACAATGACAATGGTAAAGGGACTATGTTTCTTAAACGCTCAATAACAAATGAGGTGATTCAGTCACAGAAGCATACCTTCCTGTAGTTTTGTGTTACTGCTGTTTTTCTGTAGCCTACTTGTAGTTTTTTTCTTACCCTGTAGTTTCTTGTTATTGCTGTTTTGCTGTATTTGTACTTTCTTCTTATCCTGTATAGTTTCTTGTTACTGCTATTTTGCTGTATTTGTACTCTCTTCTTATCCTGTAGTTTCTTGTTATTGCTGTTTTGCGTACTTGTAGTTTCTTGTTATAATAAGATGTATTTCACATTATAGGATATTTTTACATCATTACGACATAAAAAAAAGTATCATGTTATTATGTGAAATGTTTCACATTATAACAAGATTCTTTATTTCCCTTGCAAGGCAGCAATATGCATCTGTATTTTAGACCTGTGCATCATGAAATATAAATCAGTGAGGAGGCTATTTTGACAGTTTAATTATACGTACATTGGTAAACCTTTTGGTGCATTGCATTGGTACATTTTGTACTGTTTTTTTGTATTTATCATTATTTAATCTCTCAAGAACAGATTCTGCTCTGCGTTACAAACAGCAGAGGGCGCTGTTTTCCTTCTCATTTGGCTATGGGTTCCCAGATTGATCATTATTAGGTCACTACTCTTTTAGAAAGACGTGGCCTGAGTGCCTGTTTTTTCCCTTTCTTGACATAAACAATATAAACAACACAGACATTACTCTGAACCTCTCCAGGTCTGTGGACAGGTATGTTTACCGGTGTGTTCCTTCAGTCCTCCGGCCTAATGTTTTATCTGACAAAAATGAACTGGAAGAAAGCCACGGCAGAGGTGAGTAGGCAGATTTATAACTCTCTGATTGGATCAAAATGCCTTATGATCTAACCTTTTTGGGAAGCTAATAAGAATTTTCCTCCCAGGCGCTAATGAGAGCTGGAGTGCATCGGAGCTCTACAGACACGGGTAAGAGACAGTCACAAGAGTGAATGTTTCCCTTATTCTACCTGTGATGCAGTGTTGATCAATCTTTTTTTATTTAGTTTTAGTCATAGTCTGTTGAATAAAATTCCATTTATTTTTTGTCATCTGAAATGTTTTAGTTTTTGTCTAGTTTTAGTTGACTAAATATCATAAGAGTATAGTCGACTAAATCTACAGTTGATTTAGTCGACTAAAATGTATTTTGGCTGGCCTTGATGGCGTCGCAATGGCTGATTTTACGCTTGGTTGCATGCTGAAAATAGCCGATCTACATATCCTCTACATATAAGGGATTGTGCTACATTTCCATCTTTTAAATTCAATGTGAAAAGATGGTTGCTTGAAAACCAAAGCTGCAACCATTTGTGATCATATTTTAGGTTTTTTTAGGCTATGTGATGTAATGTAATTGTATTTCACCGTTTGTCTGTTTTCTGATTATTATTGTTTTTCTGTTTTATGTTTTGTGTGAGGACTGCGGATGAAAATTAGCATCTTTGCTAAATCCGGTGTATTTACGTTCATGTGACGTTCATTAATATGCTCTGTCCTGTCTAAATAAACAAATAAAGTAAAGTACATGTGAGCTTGTAGTCTAGATCTGCTGTTTTCAGAGCGCAGCACCCGAGCGCTAACCAAACATAAAATGACTTGTCTTTAAGTTCTACTGGACTTCTTCTTCTAGTCCCTCCATAACATTTTAGTCTAGTTTTAATTTGTTGACGAAATTGTCAATATATTTAGTCTTAGTTTTAGTCATCGTAGCTTAGTTTTTATTTAGTTTTCGTCAGTGAAAAAGGTAGTCGACGAACATTTTTCTTCATAGTTTTAGTCGACGAAATCAACACTGCTGTGATGTCTGTGTGAGAGATCTGTGGGCTCAAGGGTCTTTGTTCATGTTCTGAAAGTCAAGAGTAGAACATGGGAAAAGAAATCCGTCTCAATTCTTTGAGAAGGATCTAATGTTCTTACGTCTACTGACATGTCTCTCCAGGGAGTAATTTGGAAGAGGAGCTGGCTGATGTTGGGAACAGATCGGCTGTCATAACAGTGGTGGAGTTCAGAGCTCTGGTGTTACGTAGGGGTCTGGCCCTGGCTGGGATGCTCTTCATTTTGGCTGCTGGAATCATCACCAACATAGTTGTCACTAACTTGATTAGATGAGCATAGATACAGTAACCTGACTTCGCCAGATGGAAGAAGCTTGCAACTGTATCAATATATATATAGATACAGTTGTTCTCAGCTAGAACCACTGAAGTCAGAAGAGTGCATGGTTGGCAGTGGCACAGACTGTGATACAAACGGTTGCTGCATGTGACTGTGACCAGCCAACACAGTACATGCACATCTACAGAGCCTTGGGAAAGGCTTTATCACCAACCTTTTGTTTATTATTATTATAAAACTATTAATTTGTTAGTTTAGTAACACAATATCACTCTTGTATTGAGCCACATTCTCTCAGTGAGGTAGCCTAAGTTGTGTTAACTAATAAAATACCTATAGGGACCTGTCTTACACCAGGCGCTAAATGGCACTAAGCGCAATGGAATTATTATTGCTAGTTTCCAACTGACGCAGTTGTCATTTTCACCACGAACCACTTTTTTTTTTACCAAATGTTTTTGCGCTCATTTGCACGCTCATGGTCTTAATCATTTTCCGCCCCCCCCCATGATCTTAAACATTTTCTTAAACATTTTCCCATGCATCTCCTGTCATCATTATAGGCTATCACATTAATAATCCACCTCCCATATATTGTCTTACTTTTTTTCACTTCCCACACAAGAAGATCTGTTTACTCAGCAAAAAGGTTTGGCTTCTCCTCCAACTTGCCGAATCTGTAATTTAAATAACAATGTGTCAGGTGCAGGAGCACATAGCTCTAAGGGAATGGAAGACAACACAGACTAATTTATGTCATGCCCAAAACACACCCATGACTGATTCAGAGATGAAATACAAGCTCTGACATGGAGCCTTCATCAGAGCATAGTGAACAAATAGTGGTAGGCCTCACCTCTTTTTTTTAAATATAATACTCACAGTCATCCACCCCTGTCTAGGGGGAAAGCACTTACTTAAGTTCAGAATCACCTCTATGGACTCTAGTATCAAAACTCTCAGGAAATCATATTGTTCAGTATACAACAGATGTTTCCATAGGTCTATTCAAATGGATACAGGAAGACCATGTAACACAAAAACAGCAACAACAACCCATTGATAATCAGCACAAACTAATAAACAACCTGAACACATGTAAGTTGACAGGAACCCATAACTTGTATTTATAAGAAGGGTCAGCCTTTAAGCCACCATGGTTGCATATTGTTTCCACACCAACAAAGTGAATGGCGGATGGGGAACCATGGTTTGTTTCAATGTAATGTTTTGCCATGACATATGGGTAGTGCACTTTTGTGTTCTGAAAGTATTTTGTTTTGTTTGTGCAACATATGCCTCTCCACAAGGGCAAGTGAGCATAATACCACGCTGGTAGTGTGAGAGTTGATAAAAGTTCTTGTGTTTGAAATTTTTACCAGTACCAATGGATGTGAGAAGAATTTGCAGTTGGTAGTGTTGCGACATCATGCCCATCGTCTGCATTGAGTTAGTTACCAGACTCACTGGTGTAATAAATGTATTTCAATCCTTGTGTTTTATATTTACCATTGTTATAATACAGTTTACAAAATAAAGTGTTTGGATTTTTGGAGAAAACTTTTTTCCTTTTCTTTTTTGAGGCGCTGTCCATGCCATGGACTCCATGGTGCTGAAAGGTGCAGGCTTCCTGTGTGCGTGCATGAACGAGCGTGCACGAGCACGGCACATGAATTGATTGATTGATTTATATCTTTATTGATCATGAAATAAAACATAAGTTACATTACATACATCTGACCCACCATAATCAAAAGGATAACGCAAAAAAGCTTACAGCTGGTTTCCATTGCAGTCCTTACTATGAGGTGTGTATGATGTCATGTAGTTTGTGGCGCTGGTGTGAGTGCATGAGAGTTCATGATGTGTTAGCCAATCACTTTTTAGCAAAACTAAACAATAAAAGCCTGGAGATCGAGGCTAGCCAATCACTAATGTGTCCCTGGGCACATATTGGCTCTGGTCCATGGCTAACGCCCTAGACCACATTAAGCATATGAAGAAGTCTCTGAGTGGATGGTGGTTGTACCTGCCACTGTGTGTGTGTGTGTGTGTGTGTGTGTGTGTGTGTGTGTGTGTGTGTGTGTGTGTGTGTGTGTGTGTGTGTGTGTGTGTGTGTGTGTGTGTGTGTGTGTGTGTAACTTAAGTAAATAAATGATTTAACTGTATTTACTTAAGTTAAATACACAACCATAGCCATTTTCACATTCCTGCTTAGCGTGTTCCTTGAATAGACAACTGCCTCTACAAAACACAGCTAGATTATGGAGAATACTACAGTAAATGGGAATGACAGTTCATCTTTCATACGTAGTACTTGTGGAAGTTGTTTGAGACTAATTCGCCGAAAGATTCCTGTTGGTGCCAAGACGGAAGTATTTGAACTTGCAAAATTAGCTGGGCCAGCGGTAAGTACACCAGAAACGGAGCTTACAAATAAATGTTTCATTATAAATTACATTAATCGAAGCTACATGACCCACTGAGCTGCAATTTAATCACCAATGACCATAGTAGTCGGCCAATGGACTGTAGGCTATGCCCTATGTATTGAAAGTGCACATGTTTGGTCTGAAGAAGATCAAGCTATTTATTTGTGTCTTTTTTCATCAGTGTTTGGCTCAACTTATGGTGTATTCTGTGAGTTTCATCAGTACTGTGTTCTGTGGGCATTTGGGGAAGACAGAACTGGCAGGAGTGAGTCTGGCTATAACTGTACGTATTCGGCAATTCTTTTCTCAATACTAATTTTGGTAACGAGGCTACGGATAGAAAATAACTTGTGCTACATTTTTACAGGTTATTAATGTTACAGGTATGTCAATTGGAGCTGGTTTAGCATCAGGGTGTGATACACTAATATCTCAGGTAAGATTCAATTCATTCGAACAGCAATACTTCTCCAAAGCATCAGAAATACATGTGCGTGCGTGCGTGCGTGTGTGCGTGTGTGTGTGGCAGGGTTGGGCAGGGTTGGGCAACTTTGATGATGGAGATTGAAGAGGGCCAATAAATGTCCACACTCACTAGAGGGAGCCACATTGCGTTTTTGCACTCTCACCAGTATACTGAAAACCCCACAGATGTAATAATAAAGTGATATTAACAATTATCATACAGTGTAACATTGTTATTTCATTTCAAATGCATTAGGCTACTTATCATAACTTTATGAAAACACATACATTGGATGTACAAAAATATAAATACAATTTAATACAAGGGACTGTAGTCATTAAACCATGTTGTAACAGCTGAAATAAATAATGACCTGCGGGCCACATCAATTGAAGGTGGGTGGCACTTGTGGCCCCTGGGTATGGTGTAGGCCTAGGGTATCACCTACATCAGTGCTATAGAGTTGGCCTAACCTAATGGTTCAGTTACTGTGTAAAACCTGATTATCTGACTGAATCTAGAAGTAGACCACTGTTTGGACGAGTGGACGGAGTCTATGGTCTGGAGCATGGACAAACCTTAATCGATACCATTAAAAAGTAGGTGCTACAAATATGCATATAGTTGTAATGATGATTTGGGGAATACTGGCAATGTGTACGTTTGTCATGAGCAAGAAAATACATTTAACCCCTAACTAAACTAAGTGAGGGCTAGATTTGAGATTGAGACCAAACCTAATGGTTTGTTTAGTATTCACTACGAACCTTAATCAATACGTTTCTAGAGTACTTACCTTTTAAATACTGAAAAGTTACTATGAGTTGCTATTGTCTCCGCCAGGCCGAAAGGCACGGCGAGAGACCTGGATGCCAGAGCAGAACCTCTGCACCAAATGTTTCACATGGGTGCAGGACAGTACTCCAACAGATTTTGTCCCAAAATCCCGCAAATCGGTACACAGTATCTCTATAGTCATTAAACTAAACAGGTCTTTCAGATTCATTTCCATATTCCATTCTGATTGGCTAAAATTGGCTTCCAAAGTTTGCAAGAGTGCTCCATTTTTCACATCTGCCTTTTACATGTATATCGCCACCAGGAGGCCGACTTATATAAAACACATTTTTGGATATTAAACCTTCAGATTTTATCGGTACACATGATCTCTATAGTCATGTGATCAAGACGGATCTATTTGATTTTTCATATTACATCCTGTTTGGCTAAGATTGACATCTAAAGTTTGCAGGAGTGGCCCGTTTTGAACAAAATGCCGCAAATCATGAACGCAGCGTCGGATTGCAGTGAAACTTTGCACGTACATTCGCGTTACGTTGAGGAACAAATGCCACCCTTTCGACATTGCCCTATTATAGCGTCACCAGGAGGCAGAATTTTGTTTAAAAAAAATCTCCTAGAAATTTTGTCCAAACATCATGCAAATCGGTACATATCTCTATAGTCAAGTGATGAAGAAGGTTCCGTCCGATTTTTCACATTCCATCCTGATTGGCGAATTCCGAACATTGCTGGCCCAGAATAACCTACCTGACCAGGCGGAGACCTGTGCTCCGAGGAGCACTTTTTCTAGTTTTTTATGTAAAACTATTTTTCTGTGCCTTTAGACCTATGGGAGTGGTAATCTCCTGAAAGTTGGTGTCATTCTGCAGAGGGCTATCCTGATTCTGATGCTGGCATGTTGTCCTTGCTGGGCTGTCCTAATAAACACAGAGTCTATTCTCTTGGCTGTCAAACAGAATCCAGAGGTGGCCAGGTCAGCCTTGCATAGTTATTAATATACTGCGCTGCAATTTACTTATTTTCCATGTAATATTATTGTTTTTATGTATGACCTGCTTACTTACATTGCACTAGATTGTTCTTGATGGTTCTAAAAGACTTTGACTTTCTTAGGTTGTGTCAGATGTATGTGAAGATCTTTATGCCAGCACTACCTGTGAGTATCTTTTCACGTTGGCTACTTAGCAAAACGTAACATAATGTGTCACAGTAGAGCTGGGCAATAATATTGTCATACATATTGATAAACAATCCTCACTGTGGGTAAAGGCAAAAAAAGGACATCTAGAACAGTCAGGTAAGTTCAGAAAGTCTAGTCTCATATGTATATATGTGTGTATGTATATCTGAGAGAGAGAGAGAGAGAGAGAGAGAGAGAGAGAGAGAGAGAGAGAGAGAGAGAGAGAGAGAGAGAGAGAGAGAGAGAGAGAGAGAGAGAAATTGCCCAGCCCTCTCTCACAGCAGACATAAAGATGTGCCTACTGTATGGGTGCAATAAAGTTGACCTTAAATATACCAAGTTAAACAGTGACATTGAATTTAGACTTTTTACAGGCCACATTTCTTTATTACCTGGAGGCAAGATATCTACAGAATCAGGTAAGTGCAACTGGACAGTTTATGCTGTTTAAAATTTATATATTGCATTTGTTATGGTCTCAATTTTCTTTGCTTTAAAAAAATGATAAAGCATCTTAATTTTTGTCTCTGCCAGGCGAAATATGCCCCTTTAAATGAACACTGAGGATTTGATTGTGTACTTTTGGGAGAACACTGCTCATGGTCACAGTGATTGGGTTATTCTATCCAGGGTATTAGAATAATGGTTCAACTGAGTTGTGTATATCCCTTTGTTTTCAGGGCATCATATGGCCACAGGTTATCACAGGAGTTGTGGTTAATCTTCTGAATGCTCTCTTCAATTACATCCTTGTCTATGCACTCAATCTGGGGGTAGCGTGAGTATCACTTTTCACATGATTACCACACTCATATAAGTATTGGTGGCAGCTACATGTGGCCTATTAATGCTATGAAATACCTTTAACAGAGGGTCTGCTGTGGCCAACACTATCTCCCAGTTCTCCTTGGCTATAATGCTACATATATATATTATATGGAAGGGACTTCATAAGGCCAGCTGGGGTGGTAAGTTGAACGTTTGCAGATTGTTTTCTATTTTAATTAAAGGGGAACATCTTCAATATGTTATGTATTGTAAATTCTATTGTTCTAAATTATTACAATTATATATTTACTGTAAGCCAAGAGATCTCAGTCTCTCAGAGCTGTAAAATCTCCTCAAACCTACACAAAAGGTTGCAGTTCAGCAAGTTTTACATAGGTAGATGGCAATATTCCTGCACAAGCTCTTGGCAACCAGAATGCATTAGGAAGTGTTGTATCTGAATTTCTCATTCTTGATTGTGTAAAAAATAAACGATAGTCCTAATCCTTGATTCTGATTGGCTGGTTTCCGTTTAGTAGACGTGATAAAAGACACTAGAATCTACTCCTTAGATCAGCTTATATCAATCAGAGGTGCGTTATTTGTTTCTATACAGTGATCCAGCGTATCATTCTGTAGCTGAACGAGGGAAGGCGAGCGCTTGTTCTTCTTACAAGCCCCGGTGCTGCGGGGCTTCTAAGCACCGCCCGTGTAGTGACTGAGGGGCTTCGGGTAGGGCTTGTAAGGAAAACAAGCGCTCCCCATGCACCCTCGCAAACCATTTGTGCGGGATTCTCGGCTGCATGGCTAAGTAGCTAGGCTAGCAGTTTACACAGGAAGTTCACAGACGTAGTAGCGAAATCTGGCTTAAAAGCATTATGAATTTCTCTTGAATATCTTAGTTACAATGAGATTGAGCCAACAGTTATGTTTTGTTTCTCTATGTGTTTCTTTGGGAAAAGTTGACGTCTAGCACACCTCAATGGACTGGCTTAGTAAACAGGAAGGAAACTAGTCCCGGTCAGGAAGTTGCTCATCCTGGTAGCCGGGAACTACTTTCTTGTAGAAGTTGTTTTTGTAGTGAATTATTAAGAA
Source organism: Gymnoscopelus braueri (assembly GCF_963280865.1). NCBI lineage: Eukaryota > Metazoa > Chordata > Actinopteri > Myctophiformes > Myctophidae > Gymnoscopelus > Gymnoscopelus braueri. Next base: position 28,955,916 of record NC_137606.1, read on the forward strand.
CTGTTTTAATTGGGACGTGTCACGGGCAGCCCGTGCCCTATAGATAGACACACTAAGAGGGAAGGGACTATTTGTAGCATATGATTTTTACCTGTACAGTATATACCTATATGTCTTTTTGAAGTAAATGCAAACCCAAAATGGTGTTTAGTTTAAAGTACAACATATATTTATGTGGTAGGTTATTTATTCATCAGATAGTTGTAAGCTTGTAGATAAGCTAATTTTGAGGTTAATTGTTTCTGTGCTTGTGGTAGGATCCACTCCCTATTTGAGGGAGGCTGCAAGTGACAGTCAGTTAGTTGAACTTGGCAAGCAAAGCGTTAACAGCCGTGAGACAGAGCTGCCAGGGCCCTTAGTTAAAGGTTTAATGACATTCACTTTTACACCACATTCAAAGTCTTTGTCCTGGTCCTTCAAAAGTGTACAAAAAGTTTTAAGTGAAAATTCCATTCCAGTGATCAATGGCAGGTGTTTTTCTCTCACATTTCTAAAGCCTTTTCAACTGCAATGAAAAAAGAAATCTTTGCCTGCGGGTGTCGCTGGTGAGGGATTTTGCCTGTCAATCATCGCCTCTGCTCCGCCCCCCCAAAGGAAAGGATAGGGGAGGGGAGGGGCGAGGAGGAGAGTGGGCGGGATTATTTGACAGTGACCTCACTGTCGAAGGGCCAAGCTCAGATTACTTTTCAGCCTAATTATTCAGAAAACCCCAGACCACAGAAAATCCACTGAATGTTTTAAGTTCAGGTTTTTTGGGTGTAATTGAGGTCATAAAACCCCAAATAAAACATTGAAAATAAAAAAAGTGAAAATGAATGTCATGATACCTTTAAGGGATAGCCTTGCTGTGCAGTCACTGTATGGTTTGTTGTCTTTAGTTGTGCTTTAAGTAATTCTATATTTTTTGTAAGTCTATTTTTCCATGTCTTATTTATTTTTTACTGTCTACCTGCTGCATATTGGACTGTTTCCCTTAGGTGTGAGAGAAATAAAACTCAACAATCTGCAAATTCGGAACTTGTTCATTTTTGGAGCCTTGGCCTCTTGGTCAACCTTTACAGGACGTGTTTTTGAATTTCATCTTTCCATATTTGCAACAGTTTTAGAAAAGCTACCTTGTAGCGCCTCGTGACGCGCTACGCAGCTCAGCCATTTAAAAATACTTCCACTAGAGGTACCTCTAGTGGCTTATTGCTTTATTTTGAGCATAAACTCAGAGTTTATAAACTCAGTGTTCCACATTACACTATACAGATACATGCAGTATAATACAGTAGCTGAGCTACTTTTAAGGTACAGTATGTCCCCTCATGTCTTGTCTCAAATAATTATTTTGTATGTATAATGCCCCCCACAACCTCGCACACTTTTGATAAGACGTTGTACCCCCCCCCCCACCCAACACACACGCACGCACACGCACACACACACACACACACACACACACACACACACACACACACACACACACACACACACACACACACACACACACACTTTCTTTAATCACTCTGAATCACCCTGAATTGCATATGCACAAAATATGCTGCATAAATAAAAAGTGGTTGATTTATCAATTAATAAACTAAGTGAATAATTATCTGCAGGTTGGTCTAAAGAGTGCCTGCATGAGTGGGGAGCGTTCATCCGCCTGGCCATTCCCTGCATGATCATGATGTGTGTGGAATGGTGGACTTATGAGATTGGAGGCTTTCTGTCAGGTAGGAAGGACATCTTGTGTTTGTAAAAGATGTGTTGGCATAAATATGCAGTGGGTCTGATATTTGATCTCCATCTCTATTGGCCAGGCCTAATAAGCGAGGTGGAACTTGGAGCTCAGTCAGTTGTGAACGAACTGGCTAATGTTGCATATATGGTGAGTTCTTATGTGGATAAAGTATGTACATCCATCTGTTATAGGCAGCATTTACAACAAATCCTTAATTGATAATGCAATTGTAAGTTAATGCAAGGTTCTTGTTTGTAGTTTCCTCTAGGGTTCAGTGTGGCAGGCAGTGTGAGGGTAGGCAATGCCCTGGGGGCAGGAGATACACAGCAGGCCAAACTGTCTGCCAAAATGACAATGCTCTGTGCAGGTTACTACACAATCTCATCAATGTCCTCTATAGATACTGTATGTTCCATTAAAATGTTATGGATTTAGAAATGTCATTATGAAGAATCAAATTAGTCATTGAATGCGAAAATCCCCATTTCAATAACTAAACTGTGAAAGATTGTGTCCATATTATGGACTCCTTTCCAAAAAAATACTATTATTGAAACTTTTTATTAGAGCTTCATTTAACAAAGAATTTATATGAGTGACTTGTTAACAAAAAAAAGTGCCTATCATGGTTATACTGTAATTGTCCACCTGTCGTTGCCAGGGTCAGTCTCTGTGTGCTTGTCGGTTGTCATTGGGAGCCTGAAGGACCATATCTCTTATGTCTTTACATATGATGAGTGAGTAACATTGTGATTTACTTCACCATCAGAACAAGTATATTATGATTTCTGCTGACCCTGACCCAGAAAAACAGTATGCTTGAATGACACACATTCACTGTAGGCTATAAATCAGTGAACTTTGATCAAATCTGTTCTGTACAGTACCTGTAATTATAATCAAGGGTTCAGTTATGCACATAACAGCCATTTCCTTTGTTGTAGCTTTATTTTTATTTTTTTAGGGGGCTTTTTCTGCCTTTATTGATAGGAAAGTATGCTTTTATCGTTCTACATGGACACATGTACATACATATGCCTATACATACAATATAATAATAATACTGCATAACATATATATTTTTGGTAATTCGTTTTATAATTTAATTCATGTTTTCCTTCCCAACAGACAAATTAGAGAGCGAGTTACTGAAATTATGTCTTTCTATGCACCATTCCTCCTGCTAGATGCATTATCAGTAAGTATCTCTTGCCACTGCATTTCACCTTGATACATGGCACAGCCTACAGTGCCTGTGAACTATTAGTAATTCTGGAAACACTTTTTATGATGACTTATTGATACTGTCCAGTCCAGTCCAGCCATGTCTTTGTTCTGGTTGCTTGTTTAGGCTGCCTCAGCAGGTGTTATCAGAGGAGCGGGGATGCAGAAAGTTGGAGCAATCGTCAGCTTGGTCGGGTATTATGTTGTGGGCTTTCCTATCGGCGTGTCTCTGATGTTTGGTGCCAAATTAGGAATTAAAGGTAAGAAGTTTAGAGAATGAAAGCACAATTATACTTTGGTTTAAGTCCAAATATTGGTGAGATGTCTTCAGTATTTGCTTCATAGATAGAAAATTGATGATCCAATATATTCTCCCCATTGACTTACATTGGATGCTGAAACAGATATCAAAAGTCACACCTTTAGCACACAAATAATGGTAAAAAAAAAGAAAAGAAAAGTGGATTCTGCTAATGTATAACATTACAAACCCTGTTCAGTGTTTTATTTATTTTCATTTACAATGATTGGTAAAGGTATTATTGTCGTTTCTCACATGCCCAATAACAAAAATGGTGATTTGGTTTCAGAAGCATCTCTGCTTATAAAGTCTCATATAGTGAGTCTCATTTTGTAATTTTATACTTTGACAGAAATGTCTTTGTTTACATTTGTTTGTGTGCTAAAAGTATGACTTTGAAACCTGTTTCACCATACAATATAACTCAATGGGGATATTTTTGGATGATCCATTTTCAATCTATGGAGGAAATATTTTATTTTATCATGGCAGGGTAACAACAAAACGCAACGTCTACCAAAGTTTAATTGTGATTTCACTAGTAATGACCACGCCTTCAAACAATACATCATTCTAAGATTTTTATTTAAGAAATCAATGGAAGATGAACCTGTATGGAATGAAGGGGGTGAAGGGGAGAGGAAGTGGAGGGACTAAGAGAATGAGGAAGAGGACGAGACAATGGCTGACGGAATGAAATGCAAGGGGAGAGTGGAGTTAGAGAATGAGGAAGACGGGTGATGGGAAGGGAGGAGGGGAGGGCTGAAGACCCTAAGTATTTGCTGTGGGGTCTAAAGCAAGGTGTCCAGCTTGTTCGTCATCATAAACACGCCCACTCACTCTGAGACACTCATCTGGAACGGGAAGGGGGAAGGGGGGGGCTATGGGGGCTGCAGCCCCCCTGGTGATGGGAGCAGCCCCCCTGGTGATGGGAAGAAAAAAAAAAAAAAAGTTATATTTTATTTAATTTTTTATAATATATATATATTTTATGGATCATAGCAGTCTGTTACGGTCATGGATGAACTTCAACCTGGTGTTTACACTGTCTTTCTGCCTTTTTGTGTGGGGAAAAACACAGAAAACCCCCAAAAAATTGCAAAAAAATCGCGCGCCCGCGTGAAGCGCGGGCGCGAGGAGTCCCCCCCGACGCACAGCCCCCCTAGGTATTAAGGACTTCCCGCGCGCCTGTCTGGAACCTGAAAAAAGGATAGAGCAGAGAAGACTGGAAGAAAAAGGGGGAGAATGAGGTGGAGGAGGGATACGAAATACAATGTATGAATGACAGGTAGACCTGAAAAGTATAAATACACCTCACTGATTGGTGAAAAGGAAGGAGATGAGGGAGGAGTTGTTAACTGAAGTGATTAATAACAGGTTAGGGGAGGAGTTGTTATCAAATGAGTAGGAGGAGTTGTCATTGGTTACCATGGCGATTGATCAAGGGGTGGAGTAAGTGAACCAGGAAGTCAGGATGATCAGATGATATGAGGATAGAGTGAACTGATAGCAGTGAGATGAACGATCTCCCAGCTATAATTAAGACTGTGCCTTAATCATTTCAAGGCACATGCAGTCTTTCCTCCCGAACTTACGCTGTACCCAAAAACAGGGCGGTCGTGTCCATTGAGTTCAGAGGAGAACACCATGTTCAACTCGGTTCCTCAAGCTATAGTGTGACAAATACACAGACATTACTCCTCTACTTTCCAGGTCTGTGGACAGGTTTGTTGATCTGTGTTTTAGTTCAATCCTCCTACCTAAGCTATTATCTGGCCAGAATGAACTGGAAGAAAGTCACAGCAGAGGTGAGTAGGCACAGTTAATTCGCTGATTGGATCAAAATGCCTTTATGATCGTATGGGAAGGTAATACGAATTTTCCTCCCAGGCGCTGATGCGAGCTGGAGTGCATGGGAGCTCTACAGAAACAGGTAAACCTGTTAAGCCTGCTATAGCTCTGTGTGGCTCAAGTATCTTCGTTCATGTTCTGATAGTCAAGAGTATAGTTTGAGAATAAATCATTCCCAATCCTTTGAGACTCCACATTTTGTCCTAACATTTACTGACATGTCTCTCCAGAGGGTCTGTTGGAAGATACGGGGCCCTGTGAGGGACACACAGATACACAGGAACCGTCTGTCATAACAGTGGTGGAGTCACACAGCTACAGAGCTCTGGTGTTGCGTAGGGGTCTGGCCCTGGCTGGGATGCTCTTCATTTTGGCTGCTGGAATCATCACCCACATAGTAGTCAAGTCACTAACTTGATTAGATGAGCATAGATACAGTTGTTCTCAGCTAGAACCACTGAAGTCAGGAGAGTGCATGGTTGGCAGTGGCACAGGCTGTGATACAAACGGTTGCTGCATGTGACTGTGACCAGCCAACACAGAACATGCACATCTACAGAGCAGAGAGCCTTGGGAAAGACTTTATCACCAATCTTTCGTTTATTATTATTATAAAACTATTAATGTGCTAGTTTAGTAACAGAATATCACTCTTCTATTGAGTCACATTCTCTCAGTGAGGTAGCCTAAGTTGTGTTAACTAATAAAATACCTTGGGACCTGTCTTACGCCAAGCGCAATGGAATTATTATTGATTGTTTCCAACTGACACAGTTGTCATTTTCACCCTCAGGAGCCACCTTGTATATTACCAAATGTTTTTGCTGTCATGTGCTCACTCATGGTCTTAATCATTTTCCACCATCCATGATCTTAAACATTTTCCCATGCGTCTGCTGTCATCATTATAGGCTATCACATTAATCTACCTCCCGTAGATGGTTTTACTTTTTTCTCTTCACACACGATTAGATCTCAACATATCAGTTTGTACATTGACAATCATATTGATCTTCAAAGGTATAATGCCACATCTTCATTGAACAAATAATTATGTCATCTGTATGAACAGTGATAAACCTCTATGGACTCCAGTATCAAGACTCTCAGGAATTTATATTGTTCAGTATATGTTTCCATAGGTCTATTCAAATGTGTACAGGAAGACCATGGAACACAAAAACAGCAACAACAACACATTGATAATGGGCACAAACTAATAAACAACCTGAACACACGTAAGTTAACAGGAACCCATAACTTGTATAAGAAGGATTAGCCTTTAAGCCCACATGGTTGCATATTGTTTCCACACCAACGAAGTGAATGGTGTATGGGGAACCATGGTTTGTTTTAATATAATGTTTTGCCATGGCATATGGGTACTGCACTCCTTGTGTTCTGAAATCCGTAGTTTTTTGTTTGTGCAACATATGCCTCTCCACAATGGCAAGTGAGCATAATACCACACTGGTAGTGTGACAATTGATAAAGAATTTGCAGTTGGTAGTGTTGTGACATCATGCCCATCGTCTGCATTGAGTTAATAGTTACCAGACTGACTGGTGTAATAAATACACCAGTTCAATGCTTGTGTTTTGTATTTACCATTGTTATGACATTGTTTACAAAATTAAGTGTATTTGGGTTTTTGGATAAAACGTTTTTCCTTCTCTTTTTTGAGGCGCTGTCTATGGTGTTGAAAGGTGCAGGCTTCATGTGCACGTGCATGAACGAGCGTGCAGGAGCATGTGCACGGCACGTGAATTGATTGATTGATTTATACCTTTATTGATCATGAAATAAAACATGTCACATGTAACAACATACACCTGACTCACCATAATCAAAAGGATAACACAAATCTTACAGCTTGTTTCCATTGCAGTCCTTAGTAGCCTATGAGGTGTGTATGTCATGCAGTGTGGTGCTGGTGAGTGCATGAATTGTAATATTGTTCATGATGTGCTAATGTGTGCCTGGGCATATATGAACAAGTCTCTGAGTGGATTAGTGTTAAGGTCGCTGACTAAAACTATGGCGAAAATTGTCGACTACCTTTTTTCACTGACGAAAACTAAATAAAAACTAAATAAAAACAAGCTATGAGGATGTTACATGTGAGGGTGTGAGGGTTCTTTTTATAGTATTCTATGCATTGCACAGTTCTGGTAGTCCACTGACTCATGCAATGAGCTCAGGATCTGCATGGGAGAAGAAGACCTGGCTGGGAGGAGACCTTCAATCAGGAGATGGACCAATCAGAGGACGCCTTCCTCCCTTACTTAATAGCTGGCAGCACCTGTGTGCTTTGGCAGTGTGTGGTAGCTGTCAATGCTGCATGCTGTCCATTACATCTCAAGTCAATACTTTGGGTGCTAAAAGTTTGGTAGCCCTCTGTATTTTGTGCGCTCTGTGACACCTTATTCAAATTGCACCCTGTTTAAGTTGAACCTACTGAAGTAGTGTCGAGATTCTAAAGGAATAAGTTTAATCATAATTCTGAGTTTGTTTGACCACCAGTGCCAGCTTTTTGTGAACCAGCCACCATTTGTTTCAGTTTAGATTAGGGAAGTTAGCGTAGATTAGGGAATTAATGTAATTTTGATTTGGTAGAGGTCAGGCTAGGTAGGGGTTTCACAGCATAGGTTATATTTATTTATTGATTTTGCACTGGGGTAATTTTCCATGTTTATATCATTTAAATTTGTATTAATGCAAAACTGTATTATCTGTCACTTTCCGAGCAACAACAAGAAAAAGGTCAAAACAATAAAACTACTTTTCACTTGGCAACCTTATGTCACAGCCCTTTCATTCCCTAGACTAAGGATCGTAACGGAGGACTAAAACCGTTAATTTAATCTATACTTTTTGCAGCTAACGTTGCATTCGGAGGAAACAATGGAGAGCACATTTAGCCAAGCTTGGCATATTTATTAGCACACATCATGTCTCACGGTAACAGTCTGACGGTGACAGCCCCGCCCCCAACTCAATGAACTATTCCTCACAGGTGGTGAACATAATATAATTAGAACATAGGATGCAGGCCGGCACCAAATGAACCCCACCGCTCATTAGATGCAATGTAAAAGTGGTCACAGCATCACGTGTAAAAATGCATCGCATAAAACTCTCAGATGATGTTTTTCTCCCGTGTGGAGGAAGAATGCTTAAGACTTTTACTGTGATCTCTCGCTCTTGAAATATATATTTCTTGGTTTCTGTTGTGCGTAAACAATAATAGCAATTCAAAGCAGTTGCCTTGTCCCCCAAACCACACCTCCAGTGGCTGTCAAAAAAACGGAGGGAGCGCTCTATGATAATGGCATTGGCACCAGAACCTGCTCTTGCTCGC